>NC_133655.1:275273645-275478998 GCF_009905375.1 Apium graveolens
TGCATCTAAGCCCTACTGGCTGATGGTTCATGGATGCAAGGTGTGAGAAGATTCTTCAGATTAGAAGACCAATTGAGTATCTCTAGCAATGAGACTCTCTTGAAGATGCAGGAAATGTTAGATCTCTCAGAATCTGATGAATTAGAATTCCACAGACAGCTCCAGAATCAAATTGAAGAAAATAACAGAAAGCTTGGAAGAAGATCCAGACCTTCAAGAAACTAGAAAAATCTGCTCAGGCTAGAGGAGCATCTTGAACTGACTGTGAGCCAAACCTTGTACATTTTTGTTTAAATTGAAGCACTTTCATTTTTATCTACTTATCTTTAAAGATATATGTTTAGGATGTTTTGTTATCATTAAGTATCTCTTAATTTATGGCTACAATTCCAGTAGACATAAATTGGGGGAGATTGTTGTGAATATGTTGTGTACTTCATGATTAACTAAACAAAACATCTAAGTAGATTTTACTTAGTGAACTAATGTAGCACTCGACGGATAAGAATTATAGTCCCGACGGATAACTCATTACAGTCCCGACGGATGATTAACTTATTATCCATCGAGTGAGTAGCTTATGTAATAATAAGTTTGTAGCACAGTGTTGTATGCACCTTTGTATAGAATCTGTAACAGCATATAAGTCATGTTGACTTTAACTAGATATGCAGAATAGGTTGATTAACTGTACATAAGCAATGTCTTGTAATTCTGTATAAGTGAAATGAAGTCAAGTGCCAAAATAGCTAGCAACGGATGATTAACAAAGCTTCGACGGATGATCAATTAATCAACGATGTTTAACATAGTAGTCGACGGATGATCAATTAAGTCATCGACGGATGATCAATTAATTCATCGACGGATGATCTGAAAGTCGACGGATGATCATATCATTCAAACATCAGTTGAACATGAAAGCTGACACACAGCCGTTGAGTTGGATACACAAACTGTGGAAGCCCTTTAACTGGTAATAGAGAAAAGCAGCAAGGATCAAGACTGTTAGATTTTATATTTGTTCTGTTCTTTTGACTTTGTAATCTTGGTATATATAAACCAAGAGAGTAGCAAATAGATATAAGTGTGAGAGCTAAGAAACAAAACAGAGAAATCTTTGTAAGCACTATCTTTAGCATTTCCTGTATTCTTAGCAGTTCTATTTTGCAAGCAGCTGTGAGCAATTCTGCACACAGAGTCCTCTCGATATATTATATATATGTCTGGTGGAATTGTTTAAATCTACCAGAAAGTTTTTAAAGACTTTTGTTTTTAATTACTTATGTTTTGATTCATTCAAGTTTATATTCCGCATTGTGCTAATCAAACAACTATATCCAGAATCGAGTTGAACATTTTAGTTCGAGAAAAAGGTTCAGGGAATTCCATTCAACCCCCCTTCTGTAATTCGTTCTATATTGTTACAGGGACTAACAAATAGTCCAATACCCTTCCATTTCACTCTTTATCCAACGTCTGTGTCCTGATAACTCGACGATCTGCATCTATAGATTAAAAGATCACACTTTTATTGTCTAAAGATAATTACTCGACGAGATGCGTCGTCAAAACCCTATCGTCTACCCATACGATAATCATCCATATTGTAACGTCAACACAAGACTATTGACTCACATAACTCACCGTAATTTACATAGCATGTAAACACATAAGTCATGTATCACATATTTCATATCACTTATGGACTCGTTCGTCAAAAGGTTCGACTCATACGTTTAAAATTGAAATCGGGTCAGAAATAAGATTTATCGGTCAAAAAATCGACTCGGAATGAGTCGTAAAATAAGGAGCTTTCGAAATAAAAGAATTTGGGTCTCGAAAGTATTTTAAATGAAAGTGGAATTTTTATGAATCTAATAGGCGTATCGTTCGTATTAAAAACGGATGAACGTTTTATTAATTGTATTTTTAAATACCAACTATAATTTTTAAAAGCTTAAACATTTTTTAGGACTATTTGAATTAATTTTAAATAATTATTTTATTTAACTATTGTAAATAAAAATAATTGATGAAATGGATTAACCCATTAATTAATGCTATAAATAATCATTAAAAAAATTATAAATCATTAAAACAATATGGATTTTTGAAAATATAAAAGAAATAAAATTTTGGAATTTAAAACAATTAAGAAAATAATTTTAAGGGTTTATAAATAATAGTAAATTGATTTTGAACATAAATAATGATTTTAGAATGAGGAAATAATTTTAAAACAGAGAAAAATGTAAAAACGATTTTTGGAAATAAATTGGGGGGTAAGATTATGAAATGGTGGCATAAGGGAGGGGAAACGCCGAGTTCCTATGAACTCTCTGGAAAAATGATGGGATCCCGGATTCCGTAGTCAGCTCAGAATCCGGCCTAGTTCCGACAACGTTATAACTACTGATTTCGCATTATTTTAGTCCGTTTCGAAGCACCAGATCAATACGTAATAGCTCAGAAATTCAAACATCGGGATAACACTGAAACACGATCAAAGTTCGTTATTTACCGGCTCTAACAAACATGGAAGCCGATGACCGAGCTCCAAGTCCGCCAACACCATTTTCTTCCTTTCAACACCAAATTCATGATTCTTAATGCAAAACGAGGGTAGATCACACAATCATTACCCATAACATAACAATAATCCTCTGATCAAATTTTAAAAAAAAAACGAATCAAAATGTAAGAAAATCAAGAATTCGGTTTTACCTTTCGTGGACGAAAACACACCAACCAATACAGAAATCGATTCTAAGATCATTTTAAAGCTAGTTATAACATCAAAATTAATCACAATCATTCTAAATCAAAAATAATTCAAGCCTCAAGAACACAAAATCGATTTTGCAATTTACCTAATCTCAAATCTTATTCCGGTATCAATAGAACGGCTTGAAACAAGGATTGTTTTGGTGTGTAGATTATCACAACTGATCCCTAGAACTCTCCCAAAATTATTGATTCTTAAGAGATTTTACCCCCCAAAAAGTTTCTTGATTTTTTGTTTTTTACAAAAATAAAAATGAAATAAAATAATTAATGAGGCTATATATACTTTTGAAAATAAATACCCCAAAATAAATTAAGGATGTTTTTATATCCCCATAATTAAAATAATTAAGCCCCAAAATTATAATTACGGGGAATAATTTTAAAAAAACAGTAAAATATAAAATTTGTATCAAAATTACCCAAAAAATTGTGAATAATTCAAAAAATGCATAAATACTGGGTATTTGAAATACGTATAATTTTATAAAAATAAAAACACAGATTTTGTGTGGTTTGAACGTCCCGGTGGGGTCCCGGTCCGTTTATTTTTTAAAAACAGAAACAATACCTAAATTAACAGAAAACCCCGAACATGTATAAAATACATTCAGATGCATATCACCGAGATAAAACGAATACCTTAATAAGATGCTAATAAACACACATCCAATTTTGGATCGATTCATATAAATGCATTTTAAAACACATTACCATATCCCATTGGATCATATCGGATCCGAAAAATAAATTACCTAGCCGCTAAGTAACTTTAAAAATGATACAAATTAATATCAGATTTGGATAATTATCAAAACCGAGCTTCTTATAAAATACTTTATACGAAAATAATGTAATAATATCCCGTCTTCTGATAATACGGGTTTTATTGATTTATCAAAACGTTTATCGTATCAAAAATTTTATGTCGGGACTCGTACGGGTCAAACCGTACTCCAGATCAAAAAAGTCAAAACACGGAAAGTGTCAGGAATATCCAAATTAGGTTAGGAAGGAGTTTTCAGGAGAGTTTCGGGTTATAAAAATGCAAAAACGGTTGAGTTTGGACGATTCCTTGCTTTGTAAAAATAGTGTTGTAATTATACAAAAAATAATTATTAAATCAATAAATCATTATAAAATCATATAACAGTCCAAAATTTACCAGAAAAATATCACAATTATCTATATTTTATTCTGTACATATAAAAATTAAAATACTCAAAGAATATCATATATAAACATCCAAAGCATCACTTCAATTACCATATTATTCACCAAAATTCACATAAAATCACATAAACAACTCCAAATAATAATAATAATAATATTTGAAAATATGGGATATTACAATATCATCAACATAGACGGCTAATAGTGTAATATCACTACCATGTTTATGAATAAACAAGCTATAATCTTTTTGGACTGAACAAAGCCTTGATTTATCAACTCAAAAGTGAGCTTAGCTGCCCATTGTCTACTGGCTTGTCTTAAGCCATACAAAGATTTTCTCAATCTGTAAACTAAATTGTCTAGATTAGGAATGCCCTCAGGGACTGTCATGTATACCTCCTCAACTAGATCCTCATGCAGGAATGCATTATTCACATCTAGTTGAAAAAATTTCCATTTCCTGTTGGCTGTTATAGACAAGATACTTCTTACAGTGCTCATTTTCAGTACATGAGAAAAGGTTTCATTAAATTATATCCCAATTCTTTGGTTAAAACCCTTAGCAACTAATCTTGCCTTACATATATCCAAAGTTCCATCTGCAAGTAGCTTTACCTTATATATCCATTTATATCCAATTGGTTTCTTGCCCTGTGGTAATGGTACTAAATCCCAAGTCTTATTCTTTTACAAAGCATCGATTTTTTTCTGCATAGCTGAAATCCATAATGGATGCTTTGATGCTTCAAGATAGCATGTTGGTTTGGTATTGGTGGATTGGTGACTGATAAAGAGAAAATGAGAGGACGGGAATGTTTGACTAGATACCAAATTACACTAGTGTGTAGAAAAATCAGGAGAAGGAGAAGAAATATTACAGTAATAATCATGCAAGTATATAGGTGTTTGTCTTTCCTACTAGATGTCCTGAGTAGTTGAACAATTCCAGGACTGTTGGTGGAGTTGTTTGTACTATTTCTATGTGAAGTTTTATCATTAGCAGAATTATCATTAAAAATATCAGAACTTGATTGTGTGTCAGAATGAGAATTATAAACTGGTATGACATATTCATAATCTGGTATGACATGATCTGGAGTTTTTGAGATAAAAATGTTGTTAAGGAATTGTGTTTGAGAAGTGCTAGCAATAAGCTGAAAAGGAAAAATAGTTTCTTGAAATGTCATATATCTGGAAATTGATAGGGTGTTATTTTTGAGATCAAAAACTCTGTAACCTTTAGTAGTATTAGAATATCCCAAGAAAACAGCTGCAACTGCTCTAGAATGAAACTTAGATCTTTGAATTTTACAAGTTGACAAATAGCATAGGCATCCAAAAAACTTCATGGAATCAAAGAGTTGTAAAGCTTAAAATAAGGTGTGGAATTTCCTAGTGACTGCAAAGGCATATCCTATTAATGATGTATGTAGCACACATAATCGAATCACCCCATAATTTTGGTGGTAAATGAGCGTGAAGAAAAATAGATCTTGATGTTTCTAACAAATGTCTATATTTCCTCTCCACAACACCATTTTGTTGTGGAGTATAAACACATGTGGTCTGATGAACAATCCCTTTATCTATATATATAATTGAACACAATTTCCAGCAGATAATTCTAAGGCATTGTCAGCTCTTATATATTGCACAGTAGTATGGAACTGATTTTCTACATAATTGAGATAACTATGTAAAACAGAATATACCTCAGTTTTATGCTTGATAAGATGCACCCATGTAAACCTTGAAAAATCATGTACGATAGTCATAAATTGAGTACATCCAGTGAGAGATTTGGTTCTGTATGGCCCCCAATTATCAACAATATGTAACAACTGAAAGATCTTAGTTAATTTTACATGACTAATTAGAAAAGATTGTCTAACTTGTCTAGCAGGAGGATATATCTGACAAACTACTTAATCTAAACAGTTTTGTACAGATATGGAAAGAACAATCATCTTCAGTTGACTAAATGGCAGGTGTCCCGTTCTGAGATGTCAAAGTTTTGCTTATTCCAAATTCTTTGATATAGCAGCATTGCATCTTTTAACAGCAAGAAAAGGAGCAGTATATGGCACAGTGTAAAGTCCATTAGACAAACTACCAAGTTGAATCTGTGGCCCTTTCAAGAAATGGCCCTGAATAAAGCACTTTCCATCAGTAAGCATAACTTGACAATACAAATCCTTACCTAGCTTTCCCACAGAAATCTATTTAAATTGGAAATCCGGAACATGGAGCACATCCTTCAGAATAATGTTATCATTTAGTTTAATAGTTCCAATGTGAAACACTCTAATTTTCTTTCCATCAGGAATAGTGATTGTATTTTCAGTGTCCATTACCACTCTATAAGTTGTAAATTGATCAATACTAGGACATATGTGATTTGTAGACCCACTATCAATAATCCATTGACCATTAAGCCTGGAGAATAAACAGAATTTCACTGTGAGTAAATAGTGTTTACCATTATCATCATGATCAGTTGTTCTTGGTCCACCATTTTTCTGATTGATTAGATTGAGCAAATGATTGTACTGATCTTGAGTTAGATTGTCAGAATTTTTGACACTTAGACTTACATCTTCAGCATTGGATCCTTCAGAAATAGGAGTTTGGTATGTCATTGCAGTGATTTTCTTATTCTGTCTTTCTTGGAATCCTGGTGGGTATCCATTCAGCTTGAAACATCTTTCTATACTGTGTCCTGGGATCTTACAGTGGTTGCAAAAGTATGCAGGTTTATTATTCTTCCTTGAAATTTTTTGATCATTTTCTATGATTTCCAATTAGCATTAGAACAAGAAGTTATAGTAGAGAAATTCTTGTTACTATGATACGGAGGGTTGAACCTTCTTCTATCTGCATAAAAGGCCAATGATTCAGTTTGTGAAGTGATAGAAGAGATCTCTTGTTACTAAGTCTAAGCTATAATAGGCAATGGTTGCATCATTAGAACATTTCCTCTGACTAAAGCATACTGCTCAAACAGTTTCATCATGAAATGAAGAACTCTCTGTTCCTGCTGTCTTTGGACCAACCGCTGAGATAGATTAAAGGTGAAAGCATTACAAGTACAATATGGCAAAGGATTTGCATTATTTATGCCATCCCAAAGAGTCTTGATTTAGTGAAAGATTCTGAAATAGAGTTAGTTCCTTTGTTTATTTCAAGTCACTGTTGTTCAAGAGAGTAAATTTGAGCCATGGATGAGAAACCATATCTTTCATCCAGATCTTGCCAAATCTCTGCAGCTGTGTGAAAGAACAACACACTTTTTGCAATGTTATCATCAAGGTTAGCTAACAACCAGGAAATCACAAGATTTTTACAACTTTTCGAGAACTTAAACTCATCAACTGTAACATCAGGTACTACGATAGATCCATCAACAAATCCAAGTTTATTCTTAGCTGACAAAGTATGAATGATAGCTCTTTTCCAGTTATGAAAACCAGTCCCATTGAACTTGACATAAACAAATTGTATCATGTTTGCATTAGAAGGATGTATATAAAATATATTAGAAGGATCTTGATTACCTTGGAAAGCCATATGATATGATAAACTCAAAAATTACTCAGAATTAATGATATACAAGAATCTGTTTGATAAAATGTCTCAACGAATATTCAGAAATGAAACTATAAATCTGTTTTGGAGAGTAAAATAGATCGACGAAGAAACAGATCGGAATGTGTTAAGGATTTCAAGAATTAATAAATCTAAGAACAGAAAATTACACCGATTAGAACAAAAAAATTTGATATTTCAGAAGAGATTGCTGCAAAATCAAGATCTAAACTACACAGCCAGGTCCTAAGTATCGATGACGATCAGAGTAACAGCTAAGAAATCAAGGAATCACGAATTAAACATGAAAATGTAGAAATTACGATAAATTAAAGAAAATGACTTAGAAATCGATGAAGATGACAACACCTGTGAATCGGGAAATTGAGGAACACGATAACACGAAGATGATAACACCTATATCATCTTATTCCGTACTGACTTGTCATGAAAATCTGAACTCTCATAGCTCTGATACCATGTAAAAAATTGAAAACTAAAAGAAGATTGATTGTATTTACACAGGAAAAAAGAAAAGATTAATTAATACATAATGGTTTGAAGTATATATATACAACAGCTTGGCGCCAAAAGTTAGTTGTAACTACTGCCAGCTGTAATTCTATTAAATAATAGAAAAGATACTAACTATTTTCTCATTGTAATTCTTATCTATTTTTATCATAGTGACTACTCTTAACAGATAATCAAAGAAATTTTATTTTACATTACACTCAAACACATGCAGTAAACAAACATACCATAGTGACTACTCTTAACAGATAATCAAAGAAATTTTATTTTACATCTACACCCTAAGTGAATTAAATAAAATTATACATAACAAGACTATCAAATTTATTTATTTTCCCCTATTTTAATGGTGGCAATAAAAAGCTCATCATCCTTAATTTTACATATGATACAAATCTATAATGATCAAACAAAAATTGTCGATCAGAGCATGTTTTAAATTTTTAAGAATTATAACTAAATTGATAGAAAAATATTTACTTATGTAACTTTTATATTTCACTATAAGATTTAAGACTTGTCAATTGTAAAATTCATAGATCTTAAAAATACAAAATAAACTTATAATCCATGAAAACAAAATACAATACTGAAGAGATAATCATGCTTTAATCTTATAAATAGAAAAATTCATAGATATGAACTTGAAAAATAAACTTACAACCCATGAGGATGAAATAATTTGGGGATGGTCAAGATGTTGCCTGCCGCTGAAAATGATTGGATTGGATTAGATCAGATTGAATTAGGGATATAAATTAGGTTTAGATGGATTATTTGGACAAGGCCGCTGCTTTATTTGAAAGATATTGAATGATACTTGTTGGATATATTTGAGATGTCATGTCTAATATGTTTCATGTTTAGTTTTCAGATCTTAACTAACAGGAAATATCAGTTCTTACTGGAATCAGGACTTACTGGAATTCAGGACTTAAAAATATCAGGACTTAGATTATCAGAAGATAATATCAGAAGATGGATATCAGAACATAAGTACTGGAGGACTAACAGTTAAGGAAGGAAGCGGAGTTACATGAAAGAAGATCAAGACTAATAGAAAACGAAGATATGCATGGAAAGATTAGAGGACTAGAAGAATTATATAAGATATATGATTGACATATTTTAGGAGACAGAATTATATTCCATATCAATTAGAAGTTACCTTGTAACTGTGTGTCTATATAAACACAGACGTAGGTTTACTCTATAAGAGTTACGATCATCAAGAAGATCATACATTGTAACCTAGTAGCTCTCGTGATATTTGTTCATCACTGAGAGAGAATTGTTACATTGTAATAGAGTTTATTATATCGAATACATCTGTAAACTATTACTTGTGCTTTAAATCGTTTTGATTGTATTCTACACTGTATTTAACCCCCTTCTACAGTGTTGTGACCTAACAAGTGGTATCAGAGCTTATTTGTTAACACACATACAGTAAAGATCCATAACAATCATGTCTGAAGAAGAAGAAAATCCAACCAAGCCCTCCAAAACTGAAGAAACTCCAAAGACTCAAACCCATAGTCGATATGAGACTATCAGGGTTCCCATGCTGAGACCTTCTCAGTATCCCATCTGGAAAGTGAAGATGTCTATGTTTCTAAAAGCTACAGATCCAGAATACCTTGACAGAATTTATGAAGGACCGCATAAGCCAACCAAGCTCTCTGTTGTAGTTGTAGATCAGCCAGCATAGACCATACCAAAGGAGAAAAGTGAATACACAGCTGAAGATATCTCATCTATTGCCAAGGATGCAAGTAAGGCATTTACTGCATAGTGCCATTGATAATATCATATCAAATAGGGTAATTCAATGCAAGGCTGCAAAGGAGATATGGGATGCTTTGGAGATAAGGTGTCAGGGAACTATACTCAATCAAGAGTATGAGCACTTTGACTCAAAAAGTGATGAGTCATTAACTGACTTATATGACAGGTTTGTCAAACTCTTGAATGATCTGTCACTGGTGGACAAGGAATATGACATTGAAGATTCAAATCTAAAATTCCTTTTAGCTCTTCCTGAAAGTTGGGATTTGAAAGCTACTATTATAAGAGACAACTATGCTCTTGATGAAACTACTCTTGATGAAATTTATAGAATGCTCAAGACTTATGAACTTGAGATGGATCAAAGAAGTAAGAGACATGGGAGAATGTCAAGGACAGTTGCTCTTAATGCTGAGGAGGAATCTCCCAAAGTGGTTGTCTCAAAGAAAGGAAAAGAAAAGGCTCTCATCATAAAGTCTGATTTAGAATCATCAAGTTTTGATGATGATGATTCAGAAACTGAAAGTCTACCTAAAGTAGATGCTGATGAAGGGTATCACAAAGATAGCCTACAGGAAATTCAGAAAGGGAAAGAAGTTTTCCAGGAAAGGTAAAAGTTCTGATAAGAAGGGCTTCTGAAAATCTGAAGGCAAAGGAGGAAAGTCTGACAGAGGAGATTACTCAAATGTCAAATACTACAACTGTGGTGAGAAAGGCCACATATCTCCTAACTGCAAGAAAGGAAAGAGTGATAAAGGCAAGGCTCTTGTCACAAAGAAGAAAAGCTAGACAGACACTTCAGATTCTGAAGATGAGGAGAACTATGTCTTGATGACAAATGCTGATAGCAGTTCTGATGCTGTTGAGTTAAAGGTACCTCAAACAACTTATGCCTTTCATACTGATGATATTACTAAGTTGAGATTATATCTTAAAACCATGTTTATTAGCTATAGAGATCAAACTTTAACATGTGAAAGATTAACTTCGGAAAATCTTTCTTTTAAAAAGAAGAATGATTATTTAGAAAAAGAGTTAGTTATGTTCCATCAAACTCAGAAGGATAGAGATGATGCTTTCTATGTTAGAGATGAAGTGCTAAAATTGAATAAATCTCTAAAAACTAAGTTAGAAAAGGAGAGAGAGATTATCATGACTTCGAATAACTCTGGCAGAACAACTCAGGATATACTAAGTAGTGGGAACTGGAAAGAGGGCTTAGGTTATGGAGATGAGAAAAGTGAAAAAGGAACTGGACAAGTTAAGCTAATTATTGTTAAACAGACTACTAAGCCAAAGGTAAATCCTATTAAATTTGTAGCTAAAACTGTAAAGTCTGATTCTGAAAAGATGAAAGATATTGAGACAAAAGTGATAGCAGAGTCAACTTCTGACAAATTAGAACAGGATAAACCAACTGAAGTTAACATAGGCTTAATGACAAAGAAGCAGCTTAAACATAAGCTGAAAGAGATTACCAGTGTAAACAAGGTAAAGGTAGCTAAAAGGAAGGTGTGAATAAAAGAAACAATTATATGCTTGTTCCTAATGCTCCTAGAAATAAATGCTATAACTGTGAAAACTCTAACCATCTGGCTTCTTTTTGCAGGAAGAATAAGAATATAAACTCCTAACCTTCTAAGTCAGGAGTTAAGAGTCAGTATGTTAGGTTTAAGCCACACAATCCTTGTTTTCATTGTAGTATATGGCATTCCATTTATACTTGTAAGGAATATCATAGTTTGTGCTATGATTATTATCAAATAAAACCTTCTTTGAAGAAAGTTAACATTGTTCCTTCTAGTGTAAGTTCTGATATAAAGTCCGATAGTGTAAATGCTGATAAGAAAAATGTTAACATAAACTCTGATGCTAAATCCGCTGCAAATGTTAACAAACTTAATAAGGCCAAAGGATCCGAGCAAGTCTGCGTCCTTAAAACTAATCATTAGAGGTCTTTGTGATTGCAGGGCCACAGGAAAAACATCTTAGTTCTGGACAATGGATGCTCATGACATATGACTGGAAATAAAGCCCTGCTATTAGACTTTATGGAGAAAGCTGGCCCAAGGGTTTCTTATGGAGATGGCAACATTGGAAAAATAATGGGATATGGCAACATCAATCTTGGGAATGTCATTATTAAAGAAGTAGCTCTGGTCTCAGGACTTTCTGAATTTCCTGTATGCAATCCTTGTGATTCCTTTCACCATAAGAGCACACAGCTTCATCATCTCTTCATCAGCATCCATCTCAGGCAAGCTTTCAGTTTCTGAGTCACCATCACTATCAGAACTTGATGACTTAGTATCAGACTTTGTGATGAGCGCTTTTCAGCTGCCTTGGAGGATTCTTCTTCAGCCTTAAGAGCACCTGTCCTTGACTTTCCTCATTTCCTCTTGCTTCTTTGTTCCATCTCAAGTTCATGAGTCTTGAGCATCCCATAAATTTCATCAAGAGTTGTTTCTTCAAGATTATAGTTGTCTCTTATAATTGTTGCCTTCAAATCCCAACTTTCAGGAAGAGCTAACAGGAATTTAAGGTTTGAATCTTCAAGATCATACTCCTTATCAACTAGTGACAAATCTGTCATATAAATCAGTCAATGACTCATTAGGCTTTGAGTCAAAGTATTCATACTCTTGAGTGAGTATTGTCTTCCTGTTCTTCTTAATCGAATCAGTTCCCTGGAACCTTGTCTCCAAGGCATCCCATATCTCATTTGCAGTCTTGCAGTTAATTACCCTATTTGACATTGCATTATCAATGGCACTATGCAGCAAGTGTCATACCTTAGCATTCTTAGCAATTGATGCGATATCTTCAGCAGTGTAATCACTATTCTCCTTTGGTACAGACTTTGCTGCTTCACCTGTAACTACAATAGTGAGTTTTGTTGGCTTGTGAGGTCCTTCATTGATTCTATCAAGATATTCTGGATCTGTAGCTTCCATAAACATAGTCATCCTCACCTTCCATATGGGATATTCAGATGGTTTAAGTATGGGAACTCTAATAGCCTCATATCGACTATGGATCAGAGTCTTTGGGGGTTCTTCAGTTTTGGTGGGCTTGGTTGGAGTTTCTACTTCAGACATGTTTGTTTTTGGATCTTAAACTGTTTGTGTGTTAACAGATAGGCTCTGATACCACTTGTTAGGTCACACACACTGTAGAAGAAGGTTGAATACAGTGTATAGCACAATCAAATTGAATTCAAAGAACACAAGTAACATAAAACAAACTTTATTAATCTCTATTACAATGTAGAACTGTCCTCTCTCAGTGATGAACAAATATCACGAGAGCTGCTAGGGTTACAATGAATAATATTCTCGATAATGATAACACATATAGTGTAAACCGTATGCTTGTGTTTATATACTACACAGTTACAAGATAATCGCTAATTGATATGAAATATAATTATGCTTCCTAAAATATACCAATCAGTTATCTTTTCTTCCAAGTATTCCATTCTTCACAGAATTCCTTCTTCATGCATATCTCTTCTTACGTTTTTCTTGATCTTCTTTCCTTTCAATCAGCTGCCTTCCTTATCTGAAAGTTTCCTTTAAAACATTAAGTACTGATAACTTAAGTTCTGACTTCTGTATAAGTGCTGATTTCAGTTAAGGACTGATTTATCCTATTTAAGTAAGATCTGAAAAACTAAACACAAATCATATTATACATAACATTATCAAATATATCTAACAAAGGTACGGTGGAATTGCATTGTGTTCCAACAGATCAACAGCTAGCAGATATCTTCACAAAACCACTATGTGAAGCTACTTTTATAAGATTGGTAAATGAACTTGGAATGGTTTCAGGTTCTTTCTCTAAACCTGCCTAGTTTTTGTTCTCATGCATTAGACTTTATGATCAGTGTTTACATATTATATTATCTATATGTAATATGTGCTTAATTTGAAAATTCATTAAATGCTGATTGTTATCTGATGTGGATTTATATACTCTGATAAGTGTTTTGAATGTTCTGTGACTATTCAATCCAATGAGGATAACTGTGCTAGAAGATGACCTAATAGTTTTTATATACTAGAAATCCCATGTTTGAATTAGTTGTTTATGTGGAAACTCATTAACGCAAGAAGATTCTGATATTGAGCTTAGTAAAGTTTACTTTGTGTATCTTATTACTAAGTCACAAACTAGATTCTTGTTTCTTATCTATCAAATTATGATGTCAGTAAATCTTAAGAATGAACTAAGTGTTGATAAGCCTCACTTATCAAAAGAAAAGAAAAGAATAAAAGTCAGGTACTCCTTTGAGATCTAGAGTAAAAATATGGAAGGGAAGACCCAAGTGCATTGCTGGTATTAAGTAATATGCATTAGAAAAGCAAAAAAAATTCTTGGTTACTTTTCACACTCTATGATTACTGGAGAAATACTCTGATAACAACATAAATTCTGATAAGCAGTCGTGACTCACTTACACTGAGAAGCCACTATAAAAAGGAATTTCAAAAGATGCATAAATTGAGCACAAACAGTTGAGGTGGATTATTGCATAAATTTGTTCTATAGTAGACATCATGACTAATGACAGATTTTAAGTATTTTTCTGAGTTATGCCTTATTTCTAAGATGTACTGAAGTTGATCAGATTTTAATCTTTATCTGATATTTTGTTGAATGCACACACTTTCACTCCATATGAATGATGAAAATTTTTGTGGTGATTAAGTTGTTTTTGACAAATAGTTAAGTGTCATTTGCATAAATTCTGAGGATAAGTTCTGATGGAAGTTCTGATGATTAAACTCTGAAGAAAACAAGTCAGTATTTGTATGAAGAATCACAGAAAAAGATATTCACTTTTTGAGTATAGAAGCCATGTTCTGATGACTGTTAAAATCTAATATAAGTTAAGTTCTGATATTAAATCCTGATGGAATCTTTGATGCTTACGTGACATTTTTCTTTACTTGACTTATTTGTGAAAAATTCTGAAACAGTCATATTTAAATCAGAAAAAATTTGGGTGAGATAAAAACAGTCATAATCATTATGGGTTAGTGGTTAACTTGTATATCCTGAAAAACTGTATGTGCACGGTAATTATTGCTTATTTTACGTGCCCATTAATTCCTGCTCTAACCGTTTATTAACTGTTCACACGGTGCCAGGTGTAAAGTGTATATCATGCTTCAAAAATATAAATGTTGAGTGGAGAGAGTATATATATGGAAGTTAACAGATTTTTTATTTTTCATCTCTCTTATTCTCTCTCTCTCTAATATTCTCTTAAGCGTTTTCTTTCAGGACATTTAACAAACACTTTGCAAACACTCTCTTGCTCACTTAATTTCTTACAGAGATGGCACCAAAAGACGTAATTTTTAATGGAGCTAAGTTTGTTCCTAACAACTACTCCGCCATTCTTAGCAAGGCTTAAACTCTATCGGAACTTCACTTCATTCAGGATTTTTTCGCTAATTCTGATATTCGGTATGCTTTAACCCAACCTAAAGTAATCTCTGAAACCCAAGTGTTGAAGTTTTGGAGAAGTGGAGTATATGATGATGGTGGTGCTCAAGGGTCCCCAAGTATTATCTTTTCATCAGGGGAGGATGAGCATGTCGTGACATTGGCCACGGTTCGACAAGCACTGTAGCTGCCTGAGAACTGCGTTTACTCTACTGTTGAGGAGCCAGTTCTTCAAAATATGATGGCCAGTCTGGGGTATGAAAAGACATTGGCTAAGCTGGGTCAATTGAATAGACCTTACATAAGGAGGGAATGGAGTTTCTTCTTTGACTGCATTACCAAGGCTTTTGCAAACAAATGTTCTAACTTCGATGCAATCACCATATTTAGTCAACAAATCGGGTATGCTCTCATTAATCAAAATGATTTTGATTATACAAGTGTTGTTTTAGGCTTTATTGGGGACCAGATGACATAAGATAGGAATACTGTATAATTTGCTAGATTCTGTCAGCTTATCTATAGTACTTGTTGTTTTGATAATCCCCAATTAGCTAGTGAATCACTTTTACCATTTAGACTAGCTAAAAGAGCTTTTAATGACTTATTATCTACTAATAATAAAAAGGTTGTGTTAAGACCCCTCTGAATTCCTTTATCTGTCAAACAAGCCTTAATAACCTATGATCCAGTTAATTACACTACACTATATCCTGATGTCCAACCATCAAAACCTCAACCATCAGCACCTACCACCTCTACACAAACACCTCAGACTTCTCAACCATCAGCACAAATAACCAGACCTTCATCTTCCAAACCTTCTAAGAGGACAAAGTCTGTTCCTCAACCTCCACAAAAGAGAAAGAAGATGATTCTCAGAGATGAATCTGAGAGTGAAGAGGAAACAATTGAAGCACGAGTTCATGCATCTGAACCTGTGATAATTGAAGCTGAGAATGTTACTTCTCAGAAAGAAAGTCTTTTTCAGCTTTTTTCTTATGAATGAAAGTCTTTTTCAGCTTTCAATAAAATAGCTTTATATTTATTTTCACTAAAATCATAATTCAACAATTTAACATCTAATTAAAATTAATGAATTTTGATTAGATTGACATCTTGAAACATAACTTTATAAAATAAAGTTGAGAAAAAATCAAATATATTCAGAACAAAGTACGTCGTTACTAACATTCAACTTATCAGCTTATAAGTCGTAAATTCAACTTATAAGTAGGGTCGACTGATAAGGTGACTTATAAGGGGTTACGGTTACGATATAAGGATCACTAGGGGTTAACAAATTAGTTTAACAAAGTAGTTGAAAGAGTAATTTTCTAAATTGTTCGGGGTTGCCCGCAAGGGTTAGCTCAGCTGGTTAAAGAGGGGATAACTATCCTCTTGGTCACAAGTTTGAATCCCACGGGAGGAGAATTTATGATTATGCCTCCTGAATTAGAGTCTGTCGTTAAATGCGGTTTACCTTGGTTCACGTGGTTTGCAGGCTATTGCGTGAGCCTGTAGGGTTTACCCAGTACGCACCTGAAGGGTAGCGGCTGCGGGTTACCTACAATAAAAAAAAAATTATTCGGGGTTAAGATAGGGTTTAAAGTATAATGTTTAGAATAATTGATGAATATGCTTAATAAGAAAGATTCGATTAATATTAAAACACATCGGAACATCTTTTTCTAGAAAAGGTATCAATATTGTATATGATAATCATATTCATATTCGAAGCACATCCATATGTTTGGATCATTGAAAGGGTGATTTAAACATCCGTACAATTGGATCGTCGAAAATATTTACAAATTTAGAAAATATCGATAAACAGGGGATATCAACTCCAAAAAGTCGAACTTATCGCTAGTGAGTTCTTTGTAACAGTTTACAAAACAACTATTTAATCTAGTGTTGGGAAATAGTTTTTCAAAAACACCATTGTGTAAAACAATATATAGTTCGGAACTCCCAATTGTCGATACGATCAAGTTGTAAAAAAAAATAACAAACTAAAGATAATTAGATGATTTATTTACCGATCGTTTAACACTAATAATATAAAAAATATTGAAATTGAAAATGATAATAAAGACATTCTAAATGAATCAAACTACACTAATATCTATTAAAGAACAACTTCACAATTTTTCGTGTAATATAAATTCGATATTCCTATTACCGACATACTATTTCGTTAAAATAATTTGTGATTATTTATTTTTTAATAAATTATATAATTTATTCCTCTATATTAATTTATTTAAATACATAAAATCCAAATTGTTGTGGTCCTAGAAAATAAATGAATTAATATTATTTAAAATATTTTAATTTATGAGCCATGTAATTCTTATATAATAATTTAGTTGAGACTTAAACATATTATTAATTACTTTTTATTTCAGACATATATTTGTTAAGACATATGTATCTGTCGGAACAAGAACACATTTATTTACTTGGTAGTTAGGCCGTTCATCCATGTCCATGTGCTCTCAAATCCATAATACTCTCAAATCTATGCTCAAATTCGTGCTAATACTCTCAAATCTATGTTAAAAATCATGCTCATACCCTCAAGTCCTCAAATCTAGATATCAAATCCATGTCACATCAAGATTCCAAGACATCAAGAACTCGGGTTTTAAATTTTTTTTCACACTTGAACAGGTAAGTACCGTCTTTTATGAAGTCGGGTTTATATGTACTCTCTTTTGAATTCATTTTGATGAATTCATTCTTTTATGATTCTGAACTAGGGTTCATATTGATTTGGGGGAAATATAAAGACTTCACAATTCATTTTTAAGAAGCTATAAGGACAGGTAAGTACTTTAATTTATGCATTTGGGTTATATAAGTCGTCTGTTTTTAATTCATTTTGATGTTTTTTTTACTTCAATTAGGGTTCAGTTATAAAGATTTTGGGGAAATATAAAGATTTCATAATTTAGTCTGAATTTGAGTTTCTATTCAGACTTTTAAAAGATGGATAGGTCATGGTTAAAAGCGGATAGAAGAACAAAAGAGTTCAAAAAAGGAGTGGAAGATTTGTTAATATTTGCATTTGAGAATGGTTATAATACAGAAAAAATCAGTTGTCCATGTGTAAACTACGCACATAATAAATCATGTAGAGCGCAGATAGTTAAAAAACATCTTTTTCAAAATGGTATTGATCAAACTTATACACGTTGGATATGGCACGGGGAGAATAATTTTGTAGAAAGTTCTAATGAAACCGACACTTCGGAATCTATCAATCAAGGCACCTCAAGAATGGGTGAACGTGACGAGGACGACGACGATGATATGTCTTCTGATGAAAGTTCTGATTAAACCGACACTTCTGATTTCATCAACCATGTTAAAGGTGAACATCAACCTCTTTATCCTGGATGTGAGAGGTACACTAAGATGAAAGCTCTTGTCCAGTTATACAACTTCAAAGTGAAGCATGGTATGTTTGATTCATGCTTTAGTGATATTCTGTTATTACTTGGCTCTTTACTTCCGGAAGGCAACAACATCCCTTCTTCCTTCAATGAAGCAAAAAAAACCTTATGTGCATTAGGAATTGGGTATGAAAAGATACACGCATGTCCAAATAATTGTCTCTTATACCGTAGTGATTTAGATGAAGAATAGACTACTTGTCGCGTATGTAAAGCCTCTAGATGGAAATTGAACAAAAAAGGAGATGAACTTGAAGGGGTCCCTGCTAAAGTTCTATGGTATTTCCCGCTGATACCAAGATTACGAAATTTATTCAATACACCTCAAATTGCAAAGGACATGACGTGGCATGACACCGAGCGACAAATGGATGGTAAAATGAGGCATCCGGCTGATTCAATAACATGGAAGGATGTCGACCAAAAATGGCCTGATATTGCATCAGAGACTAGGAACTTTCGATTAGCTTTATCTTCCGATGGTTTCAATCCTTTTCATGGAAACCGTACTGATTACTCAAGCTGGCTTGTTTTGTTATCAATTTATAACCTTCCTCCATGGCTTTGTATGAAGAGAAGGTATATTATGCTCTGCTTGTTAATATCTGGACCGACTGAGCCTGGAAATGATATCGACGTCTTCCTTCAACCACTAATAGAAGATCTGCAAGAGTTGTGGCGTGGGAAACAAATGTACGACGCTTATAAGAATGAGTCTTTCATGCTTAGGGGCATTTTATTATGGACAATAAGTGATTATCATGCCTTAGGGAACTTGTCAGGAAATGTTATTAAAGGGTATAATGTGTGTCTTATTTGTATTGATGAAACAAAAGCTACTAGGTTGGTTAATTACCGTAAGACGGTGATTATGAGGCATCGAAGATGGTTGCCCCGTAATCATCCTTATAGAAGGCAGAAATTAGCTTTTGATAACACTGTGGAGAAGGGGGTCGCCCTTGTTCCATTAACCGGAGAAGAGGTTTTTCAAAGAGTACAACATTTAAGGGCCCATGTATTTGGAAAGAAACAACGGCAACCACGATGGAAGAAAGGTGAACCTCGACCTGTTTGGAAAAAGGTTCCAATATTCTTACAACTTGAGTATTGGGAATTTTTTCCAGTTAGGCATGTTCTCGATGTGATGCACATCGAGAAAAATATATGTGAAGCCCTGCTTGGAACTTTACTAAATATTCCGGGGAAGACAAAAGATAGGGAATTTGTCCGTCTTGATATGGCTGAAATGGGAATAAGAACGGAGCTGAGACCAAAGACTCTTGGAAAGAAAGAAAAGGTACCGTTGGCATCATGGAACTTAACGCATGCAGAAAAAAAAAACAGTTTGCTCATCATTTCTTAAAATGAAGTTGGCAGATGGATTTTGTTCAAATATTAAGAATCTTGTAAACATGGAAAATCTTTGGAATGAAATCTCATGATTGTCACACGATATTGCATCATTTGCTTCCAATCTCAATTCGATCAGTATTACAAAAATAAGTCAGGTGCACAATTATTAGGTTTTGCCTTTTCTTCAAGGCAATTTACAGTAAAGTGATCGATGTAGACAAGTTGGAAAAAATACAGAGTGAGTTAGTGGAAACATTGTGCCAGCTTGAAAAGCACTTTCCCCCTTCGTTCTTTGATGTGATGATCCATCTCTCAGTTCATCTCGTGAGAGAGGTTAAACTTTGTGGGCCAATATTCCTTCGTTGGATTTATCCCTTCGAGAGATATCTAAAAGCGTTTAAAGGATATGTACGGAACCCGGCTCATCCCGAAGGGTGTATTGCTGAGGCATACGTTGCCGAAGAGGCGGTGGAGTGTTTGGTGAATTTTGAAAAATCTACTGTAAGAGTGTCTCAAAATGCAAAGTATGAGCAGAATGCAAGACCTCTATCTGGTGCGACATTGATAAAGCCGAGCGATAAGGACTTACATCTAGCACATTTGTGTTTTCTCCAAAATACAACTAACATTAGACCATATTTTGAGTAAGTTAGTGATATTTAAGTGTGTGTTATTTCATTATTTTCTGTACTTTGATTAATATACTAAAGACAGTGATTTTTCTCGTAGCGAGCATATGGCATCTTTGATGACAAGATACCAACAACATGAAAATGATGAAGTCTGGCTTAAAAACAAGCAAAATGCAGAATTTCATAAATGGTTCAAGAAAAAGGTATAATTGTTATTTGAATAAAAACATCATAAATATGCCTAGTTTATATTTTTCTGGTAAATGTATTTGTTATTTGTTTATTTAAGCAAACATCATAATTGTTATTTATCAATTTGTTTTAAATAAATTCAATCAGAATTGTTGGATGACCATAACAACATACCTGAGGAGATAAGGTGGATTGTTGAAGGGCCTAACAAGAATGTCCCTACATTTAGCGGATATAGAATCAACGGTGTTACGTTTAGCACCAAGGAGCGTGATGACACTCGACAAGTTCAGTGTAGTGGTGTCTGTGTCGTTGCAGATACAATGCTTGTACAGGGTAAGGAGAAGAATATTGAACATACTTCACCGACCTACTATGGAGTTATAACAAGTATATGGGAGTTGGACTATAACAAATTTAGAGTCCCAATATTTCGTTGTAGTTGGGTAGATATGAACCAGGGGGTTAAGGTAGATGACTTGGGATATACAATTGTTAATTTGAACAAATTAGGTTTTGTAAATGATCCGTTCGTGCTAGGGAAACATGTTAAGAAGGTTTGTTACATTGATGATCCTCTTGAAAAACATTGGTATGTCGTGTTGAAATTACCGGAAAAGAACTGTTATGAATAATGTGACGATGAAAATGATTGATCAGTAGAAATAGAACTTGAGAATGAGCTGCACTTGCCAATGTTTCCCAATGTTGACGAACTTGATGAGGAAAAAGCTAGTTATATGCGGGACGAAGATGAATGGATTCAACTCCCATGATGGTAAAAATTACCTTCTTTTAAGTTAAATTGTCTAAAAAATTACCCCATCATGAGTTACCTCTCTGCCTTCTATAATTTATTTATTCGTAAATCTTTTTTTATTTCTCGAATTATTATTTGCCAAAATTTGATAATTTTAAGTAATCAGTGTTAATTACGATTACTGTTTTAATATATATGAAGTTAGCAGTTTTTTGTAATTTTTATAAATGATTTATCATACTGGAATTTGTCATTTTCTAATTTATCGCTCCCTTTTTCTTGATTGTTTGGACTGTCTGGCATTTATATGTTGGATTCAGTGTCATCTAATTATTGGACAGTAGTATTGATGGGCCATAAATCCTGTTAATCTTAAATTTGTAACCATGTTCAGTTTATTTATTTTTCTTTCAGTGACCAATGTGATTATTGATCCGAATTTCATTGTTTCCCGTTTTTGCCCATTTTCGTGGAAAAGTCTGTTTGATTGCATTATAGGTTTTATGGACATGCCTAATTAAAACAGTTGGTCGCTTGTCAAGGTTTTGGTTGGAATTATGATCGAATAAGGTGTTCAATATATGATACCCTACTTCTTCTCTGCCAACAACTTGTTACTGGGGGTGGAGGGTTACCAGCACCTTCTTCCACTGTCTTCAGCTGGAGGAATTTGGTCCAAGTCAGCTGGTGACGATTAAAAAACGGGAACTTACTGCCAATGAAAAGACCCTGGTCTAGCTGCAGAAAAAGTCAAGAACACGGGTATTAGAAAGACACAGCGAGGAAGAAAATACTCAGTAATCATCTAACATCAACTCATCAAGTTTCTTCAAGAAATGCTCTTGATATTTTACTTATTTATGAACTTTTATCAATTTGCTTACCTGGAATAAATTTCTTTCATCGACAATTGCTCCATTGACAAACTTTGTGTTGCCTCTTGTTATATTAGCCTGTAAGAATGCCATTCGGTCAATGCCAGTGCCACTGAGGGTTGTCGGAGGTCCATCAACACTTACGCCTCCACTTGGCAACAACATTTGCCCAGCTGGACATATATTACTGCTTTTATCTAGTGTTGTTATCTCTTCCATCATAATTCCATAAGTGAACTTGCTTTGACGAGTGAAATTCTGCAATAAGTAATTATTTGTTGGGTGTGATAAGTAAGCTTACATAACATCTTCATAAGTAATTTGGTTTGTGAATTATCCAATTGAAATTAGTTGTTGACTTGAGGAAATATTCTGATTTGCCAACTTGATTGAGGGTTTTTCGCTAGTCTATATTGGTTGGATGATATTTTGTTAGGTAGTCATTGGTTGGCTACTTTTGGATTAATTTTCTGGGGATTTAATATATATACAACTCATTTTTTTCATTTTAACATTACTCAGAGACAACAGTTTATAGATAATCTATTAAACCATCTTCTACCTAGAGTTTAGACAACATGCATGAAGAACCAAACCATTGTGTGTTTAAGTTTCTAACAAGTTTTTTACATCTCAAACCGTTGTCTATTAGTTGAGAGATGAAAAAAGTAAAGTGCTGAGTTGTTAAAATTTTGCAGGAGATTAAATTAAAATAGGAGGGAGAATGAAAAATAAATAATTCAAAACAACCTCTAAAAGTATCTTTTAAAGTGTGGTGTTTAGACAACGCGTTATAAATCCGTCGTGTAAATCTTATAAATATAATGCTTTAAAACACCATTATTTGTGGCCTTTCCTTTTAACAATGATATAAACGCACAGTTGTTTGATTTTTAATGAGACAAGGGTAAGAATAAGCACTTGTCCAAATTACACAACATAAGCAGCAAAACCATCATCTTAATCTGATAAATGGTTGTTATTTAATAACAGTTCTAGCGTGTTGTCTTAGTATTCTAAGACAACATTTTAGTTTGCACACTGTTGTCTGATTCCATGGGAGGGCATAACAAAGACAACAGGTTTTGAACTGATAGATAACTATTGTCTGTCCTTAAGCTGACACAACTGTTTTTTTTTCAAAATCATTTCACCGTTGTTGTATTTTTTAGGACAACGGTATTTTTTTTAACCGTTGTCTTTCAACCGTTGTCTGCTTGCATTTTTCTTGTAGTGTCAATATATATCATCTTCAATGTATGCAATTTGCATTAAACAATCAATATTGACTAGTTAGTGAGATTTCACATATCAATATTATAAATATTGCTTAAACGGTAAGTATGGGGCAAAAAACTAAGTCAAAATAGATACTAATGAAAAATTTAATATATAAAAAATATTGAGTTAATATATATGAAAGAATGTTACCTCGACAATCATATGATCTTAATTCCTTTTGGAGCAAAGTCTTCATAGTTTACAATAAGATTTTCGTATCAACCTAAATAAAAAACTTGATGGTCAAAACTTAGTAAACCCTAAAATTATAGATGACTTTAAAAGTATCCAAAATCATATGTTGTTTTTGATAGAAATGTCATGTATTAAGTTCAAAAACATTAGACATTAAAATCACATTAATAACGACTAAAAGTAACAATTTCTAGGCAAACTATAAACATAAAATATCGACCACATTCATAAGAAAAAATAATTGTATTCTTACCTACTAGCCGGTATATATTGGTGTTTATTAGGTCAAACCCAATAACGACTATGGACTAATAATGACCAATTCGGCCGCTCCTGATACCGACAAACTATATCGATTGGCAGACGGTCCTAACAAATTTAAAATGACCGAAATGCGGTCAAAATACCCTATCGGAGTTCGCGTGCTAAATTGAGGTGCAAGTACATCTTCCCAACGTGATACTGACATGTCACGTCGTGGGCCAAGCGATGTAAGATGGGCGCTGACATGTGGCATGCACACGTGACACTAGTCCGGGTCAGTTAACGTAAAATTTGACCAAAAACTAAATAGCGGCCAGGAATAATAAGGCCATTATGCTTCCATTATTATTCGTTAATACCGATCTATCTTTGTCTTATAATGACCGATTTGATGGTTGGTAAAAACTCTATTTCTTATAGCATGGATTAGAGTATTGTCGAACCACATCGAACTAAATTAGCTTTCAAAAACTTACTACAACCCAAATTACTACATACCAGCTTTAGGGTGCAAGCCATCCTACTTTAAACCTGAAATTATCGAAACAACCATTAATCATAATACATATATATAAAATGAAACATATTTGAACACAAAATAATTAAATTAATCAATTATGGTCCGATCGGACATCGATCTATATGGATCTTAATTACAAGTTATTACATATATTGTCATCACATCAAAATAAAAATTGAATTACAAAACAAATTTAGGGATCCGAATCATCATATACATATTAATAAACACAATATGTCACATATATCATAATCATATTAAGATAAAAATTGAATTATATAACAAATTTGGGGTACAAATAATCATGCACACATATAACTAAACACACAAAGACACACACTCTCAATTGAATTTGTGGATGCTAGATCAACTAACCTTACTATTAAATCTTAATAAAATAATGTTTAAAAAAAGAAAAAGATATATGCAACTCTTGAAGTGATTATTATTCATCTCATAAGATACTTTATTGTAATAACTTATATATTGAATGATTATAAATTGAGAATCTTCTAGAGTTGTGTCTATAAAGCTTATAATAAAGTTTGATCTATATTTTTTTGGGTTTGGTCATACCTTGTCATACATCAGATCTTTTTAAACATATCTCGCTCGATCCAGTAATTATTTCTTTGAGCTTAATAATCCAGACCTACATCTATAAGATTTCTTTTGTCATGGTAATCGAAGGCTTCTTTTATTGGTTTCTCTTTTAAACTCAACATATTCAGCTATTGATTGTGTATTTTACTTCGTAACAATTTCATTTTTATCGTGTAAGCATCCAAAATGACAAAAGGTAAACCTATCACTCGCTTACTATCTTGAAGACCTTATAAATTATTTGATTAAATTTTTTTGTTACTTGTTATATATTGTCACTAATCACTCTGGTCCTAAATAGCTATTTCATTACATTAAGTGAAGGTAAACTTAGGTTCATCTTACTTGCATTCAGAGAGTTGGTAAATTTTTACTATAACTAGACTCGTTAAAAACACTATTACTAATTTGTCCCATATAAATACTATTTGGAAGCATACCAAAAAATTTGAAATATAAGAAGCTCAGATGAACCTTTAATTAACATAAATAGATATATTTTAATTAGAATGGCTTTTTTAAGTAAGTTGTAAAAAAAGGCTGGCAAACCTGCTCAATTAGAATGACTTCCTTTAAATAATATATAATACAAGTATTCTTTAAAGAAAACTAGATTTGACTATTGAAATTAATAAATAGAAAAAGTATATTGTTATAAGAGTTGACGAGTTGTTATGGCATACCATGATTTCCTTATGTCATTATTCTATCTTGGGAGGCTTTCTTTCGTCGGCTTTGTTGTGGTTCTTAGTTTTTTGTGAAGGGTTGATATGTTTGGTATGGTCCATACATGTCACAAATACATAATAAGAAATAATATTTGAACCACAAATTAATTTAATTCAGTTTTAAATTTAAATCTATATCAACCCTCTAATGACTCTTTATCTATATAAATGTTTGGATAAAAATTAATAAGTCAACTTTTAACTTAAAAATTACAAACCAACTTAGGTGACTTGTTCATCTATGTGGATGTTTGGGTGCTCTTCATTTCACCTATATGGGCATTACGCACATTATCAAAGTTCTCAGATAGTTTGGCAAAAAAAGCTGAACATGCTTATTAGCATGTTTTGATTCATAAGCCGAAAGTCGGGGTTGCCCAACATCTAATATTTCATAATCAAACTTCATGAATGTGATTATATCTATATATTTTTTTATGTAGGTGAAATGCTTATTGCTTCAAAAAGCAAGGTGCATAAAGATAGATTGAAATCTCACATTAGTGTAGAGTTCCTGATGAAAGTAATAGGTGCCAAGAATTGTTTTTCGTATGGAGATTAGAAGAGAGATATTAAAACAGAGAGTGCTCTTAAGTCATCAGAAATGTTACATTGAACAAGTTATTGAATGGTTTGGGATGTAAAGTGTTAAACTAGTGGTGAATCCATTGGCTCCATACAGTAGGCTCTCAAATAAACAATCTCTCAGTACGACCCTTGAAAAAAAAATATGGAGCGTACTTTTATAATAATGGAGTTGGCAGTTTGATGTATGCAATTATACGTACATGCCGGATATTTCAGATGCAGGTAGTATCTTCAATGCCATCCATAAGTGCATAGCATTCTCCCTCACTGTCATATCCTAATGAGTCCATCTAGTTCTTGCTAGAAGTGATGAGTGCCTTGCCATTTCCGTTTATGCACTCGGTATAAAAGTGACCCATCTCATTGTAGTTATAATATCTCACCTTTGACTTGTCTTCCTTCTTCTAGAAGTTCCTTTTCTCACGTTTACAAAATTTCTTGTTAAAATAATCTTTTTTGTGATTTCCCGAATCTCGTTCTTTTAAAACCTTTAACAAGCATAGCTGCTATCTATATGACATCCTGATCAGTAACATCAATGTCAGAATTGTCATCAGTTTTCATTATCATTATTTGATGAGTTATCAGTATCTGGCTCACCAACAGTGCCCTTTTTCCAAGAACTCTCAGTCATTCTTGATTTTGAATTATTAGCCTTTGTCCTCGATGCAACTAACTTCATCTTGTTGCCTTTTATGTTCTTTCTTTGTTGAATTTCTATGTCATGAGTTTTTAGCATTCCATACATTTCATTCAGAATAATATCATTAAGATTATAATAATTATTAATGATAGTTGTGTGTGCACCACATACTTCAGGAAGTTATCTGAGAAATTTAGTATTGGAATCATCCTTGTCATATTTTTTCCAACAAGTGACAGATTATTCAGCAATGTTAGGAATTTGGCATATGTCTCAGTGAGGCCGCCATAAGGATTTTCCTCAAAGTGTTCAGACTCTTGAACAAGAATAGCTATTATGTTTTTTCTTGATTGCATCGATTGCTTGGCACTGAGTTTCTAAGGAATCCCATATCTGCTTTGCAGTTTTGTTGGCTATCACTCTGTTTGTCATAAAATTGTCAAAACTTTTATGAAGAATATTCTCAACATTTTGATCTATAGGAACTGCAACTTTCTCTTCATCGGACCATTCTGATATTGGCTTGACTATATAGTCACTAATAGAAATATGGCATAAGACATTGGTTTTTAGCCCATGTTAAAAAATATTGAACTGATATCTTCGCGTGTGATGTTAAATATCATTAGTATTTAACATCGATTTTCAGCCGATATTTATTGCATATTTTTACATCGGTTACCTTTAATTAGCCGTTGTTGAATGTCCCGTATAACATCGGTTAGCTTAAAAAAGAAGAAGTGAAATAATGTTAAATACATCGATTTTATTAAACTGACCATGTCTAATACTGTTGTTTAACATTGTCTAATATAGTAATCGATGTTATAGACTTTTATCGACATCAGTTCTTCTATAGTTACCATTGTTACATATTCATATAGACATTGGTTCCCTTAAAATATATGATCTATAAACATCAGTTCACAATAACAAAGTGATGTTAAATTCACTCATTTAATTAATATTTAAAAATTTGTATATACAACCCAAATATAAAACTATGTAAAAAAATCCAACCAATAAATTAAATCATGACCGAAAAATCTATGCTAAATAAGCTATTACTTAAATTTCAATCATTTAATATAACAACATCCAATCTTGTAAACAATCTGTATATAGTTTCAACAAACAATCTATTTTCCTACTTGGGTCATCTCCCTCACTGCTACAATCTCTAGAACGTCTTTGAGGGGCTTTTAGAGAAGAAGAATTGAGCTGATTTCTGGTGAAATATGTTTGGATTTGTCTATATTGACTTGCAACATAAGTTAGAACTTTAGCTTTTCGTGCATCTATAACCATCTGCCGAGCAAAACACCTTTGTTTTCCCAATCCGAAGTTAAAAACATAGTTGAGAAATCTCATTATTATTATACAAAAAAAGTCATATTGATAGTGAAATACAAGAGTGAAAGGAAAATGTTTCAAATCATATTCTATGACAAAGCAGAAGAGATATAAAATAAAAACTAGCATAATAACCTGTGCTAGGCACTAATCATTTTCTAGAATTTTTTTATACATCATGCAATTATACTGTTCTTAGTTGTTTTCTTATTTGTAAATGTTTTACAATATCTAATGTATATCAAATACAAGTTGCTTGTTTATGAACGTGTATTATTTTCATACAAGTCATTACCAAATTACACAACGTTTCCAATATAGCTCATTATGCATAATATATATACTCTTATTTGTGTTCTATAATTTGTATTTAATGAATCAATATAAACAGAGTAGTCAGTGTATGTTTAAAATAAAATGATTAAATTTAATCTATAGAAAGTCGTTAGCATGTTTACAAAGAAAAAAGCTAGATATTAACATATATTTTAAAATAGTTGACCAAAAATTTTAAATTTTATTTAAATAAACTATATGTACTGGTCTAATTATTATTAAGTCCAATGCTAACTTACAATTACCTTACTCAATTTAAAAAGATAAAAAATTGAGAACTGAAGTTAGAATGACTTGCAATTATAATATACAATAACCTAAAATTTACACTACTAAAAATATAAAAGTTGATTTTATGATGAATATTAGTTTTTGAAATTTAACGTATGTATGTATGGAAAAATGTTAATTTTTTATTTATACTATTGTTAACAAAGTAAGTGTTATGTGTGTGTAAACATGTAAATTATTGTATAATATATTTTCTAATAATTAGGATGCTTTCAATTATTTATATGCTAAATATCTGATTAATGCTACACAATATAAAAACGGACCATCTGATAAAAACAAAGAGACCTCGAATGAAAGTTCAGAACTTTGGTGGCACAAACCCAGCTGTACTTCTCTGCATCAGTCGACCAGGGTAAAACATTTTTAGTCATTTGGCATCTTAAACTATATTGTTGCAATAAATATGTGAAACAGTCTCGGTCATAAGTAATAAGAAAAGAAGAGATTTAGTTTTTTGAATGAAAAAATGAAGAGGTACTTAACTTCGTTATTTATATAAATTTGTCAAAAGCCTTTTTCTAGAAGGTGCAGTGGAAGGAAATTTCTGAGATAGGATCCTCAAAATATAGAATATTTACGTAACTTATTTCACGTTTGTCATATATTAATGATAATTAATGGAAATAGGAGGTAAAAACTAGTGCGTTGATAATGTACCCTTCCCCTGTAATGTTTGACCTTCACTTGTCTAGAATTGAGTACCAAATATTGACTACATCATGAAAGACTTCTGGTCCAGATATAAAAATACATGTACAAACATCATCTTACATAATTGAGTCACAAAAATGTATACTCACCTGGTCAAAAGTGGTAATAATTTCCAGAGTTGTGAAAAGAGAAGAAAATTAGAAGGAAGTTATACTTCAAAATTTAGATTTATAAAATAAGGCCCAGATAGATTAGGCCTAGAATTAAATTATTATCATCCATGTATAGTCACTACAACAAATCTGGCCATTTACGACGGTTTTTTTGAACTGAAATCGTCGTAATTGAGTCATTTACGACGGAAAAAAATCGTCGTTTTTGGTCGAGTAGTAAGTTCATTTTTTCGTCACAAGATAAAATATTAAATCTACTTACGACGGAATATATCGTCGTAAGATACCAAAATACGACGAAAAATAACGTCATAAGTTATGTACTTACGATGAAAAAAACGTCGGATATTACTTTACGGAACCAACTTTTAATAAAATAAAACATAATTTTATGACAAAAAATGCGTCGTAATTTATAAATTTACGATTGAAAAAATGTCGTATTTTAGGAATTAGGGCCTATTTACGACGAAATATGTGATAAACAACCGTCGTAAGTTTGAATTTCCCGGTTTTTAAAAAAAATATCTAGCCGCATTCCGGGCACTTTCCGGCAACCCCAATTCAATTATTTGATAGATTTCTTCAACATCTAATTTTATAAATAAATAGATTTCTTCAACATCTAATTTTATAAATAGATAGATTTCTTCAAAAGATGGACTAACGACTGAAGACTATGTTTAATTAATTAGTTTCCATTATTTCCTTCAACAGTAGGTAAAAATCAACTATTATAAATGACATGAAAAGTAACAACCCATATTATATAGATACAGCCACAATATTAAAAACAAAAGATAACCAATTAACCAATATAAGAATGGATATGCATATTGAATATATACCACAAAGTGTACTAAAATATTCTTTTTATCTTCAGTCACTGACTGTAATAAAATAATCGCTTCATCTAGTATCTGTACATCACCATAATGCAACTTTGTTAATAGACTTTGTGTGTTTCCTTTTGATTACACCCTGAAAGAAAATTTTGGTTCATTGTTATCTCCGTAAATAAAACTATCAAAAAAGTTTAAGCCTTCAAACTAATAAACATGAAAAAACAGACTTTCACCTGAGACTCAGCCAAGCAAAGAAGGCCCATAACAGAATATACGGATGGTGTTACTTGTGCTGTCCTTTCTGGAAGCAGAGCAGGCTGTAAAGAGGAAAATCCAAAACAAGTAAAATATAATAAACATAGCAGCTGACAATGAATATACACAATATGTATTCTAGTTGCATCTATTGTGCATGGATGGATTTGAGACGTTAGAAGACAATAAGCATATTCATATTAGACAAAAGCAAGCAAATTCCAAAGTGCCGCTATATTCTAAAAGATGTAATGGGATACTAGTACTAATATCTACAATAGCAACCAAAATTAATACTGAAGAAGCCATTTGATCGTATTGTATGTTTGCTAGTTTAAAAAAACAGTTGAATCGAATGCTAGACTTTAAATAGGGATAGGTAAGCCTTTCTTAGCCATGATATCCAGAACACCGTTCAGTGCCTGATAAAGACCGACAATCTGCCAAAACAAATGTTCCAATGAGAACCAGAAATTAAAACAAGATAATTTAAAAAGTAGTTGCATGGTGGACGTAGCATTGACTATACCCTCTGTTCTTGTTAATCACCAAGAGGCTAAGGCTGCCATTGTAAAAGCTAGCACCATTCTCAATTTAATTTATAGATAATTGCACGTAACTATTGTGGTTTAACAGGCTTGAAGCTTTGATTGGAATAAAAATCTGACAAGGGAATAACATTATGCTGCACATATAATACTCAAATAAACTTTAACTAGGCTCTTGAGCCTTAAAATTCACACCATTAAACATACAAAAATGGAAATTTAGTCTGAATGTTATATGGGAAAAGTATTTATATGGTAATAGTGCATAACTGTCCAAAAAACAAACTGTATACATATATAATCCAAATGATTTTGTTTTTTTTGTGGACACTTGTCGCCGCACATTAATAATATAACAAACAGAAATTTCTAAATTTAATATCTAACTCTAGCTCATATGGATTTCCAATGAAAAAATAACAGAAGCATATGAGCATGTGTGACGTTCACGGGAAAAAGAATAGCTTAGGAAGGCTCAACTCGAAATCATTGAACCCATCATCCTGACCTTTGTAGGGAGTATAACTGAAAAGCTACTATGATATACAATTTACATTTTATACTAGAACTAACCTAATGCATGTCTCGAACACTGAGATTTGCATCAGCAGTCTACTGAAACATCCTCATTTTTTGGCAAGGGAAAGAATTGTCAAAGCTATCGTTGGCCTGGACCTCTAAGAGCTGATCTTGATGAGGGTCTTTTAATTTCTTGCACCATTGTATACTGGGTATCTTGAAAGATGACAAAATGCGATTAGCTACTGCATATGTATATATATACTAGTGATATAACCAAAATTTGATATCAAAATAATTTTATTTGGTTTGTCATTTTAACAGTCAAGAATTAGTGATATAACAAAAATTTCATATTAAAATGATTTTATTTGGTTTGTGATTTTAACAGTCAAGCATGAGTTTGACTTGTACAACTAACTAGTGTTTAATCCTCAGTTGGTGTTTCGATTAACTTAAAACTACCGATCGAACCGTATGAATTTCAATACATATATATATTAGTGATATAACCAAAATTTTATATCGAAATAATTTTATTCGATTTACCATTTTAACAATCAAGCATGAGTTTAACTAGTACAGTTAACTTATATTTAATCCTGAATTGGTGTTTTGATTATTTTAAAAATATTTTTCAATGATCCAACCATATGGATGTCAACAGATATATATATTAGTGATATGACCATAATTTCATATCAAAATAATTTTAGTAGGTTTGAAATTTTAACAGTCAAGCATCAGTTTGACTAGTACAACTAACTAGTGTTTAATCCTGAATTCGTGTTTTGATTATTTTAAAAATATATCTCAACGATCCAACCGTATGGACTTGAATAGATATATATATATTAGTGATACAACCAAAATTTAAAATCAAAATAATTTAATTTGGTTTGCCATTTTAACAGTCAAGTATCAGTTTAACTAGTACATCCAACTAGTGTTTAATCCTGAATTGATATTTTAATTAATTTAAAAATATTTTTCAACGATCCAACCGTACGGATGTCAATAGATATATATATTAGTGATATAACCAAATTTTGATATTAAAATAATTTTATTTGATTTGTTATTTTAACAGTCAAGCATCAGTTTGACTAGTACAACTAACTAGTGGTTAATCCTGAATTGGTCTTTCGATTATTTTAAAAATATTTTTCAACGATCCAACCGTATGGATGTCACTAGATATATATATCAGTGATATATTCAAAATTTCATATCAAAATAAATTTATTTGGTTTGCCATTTTTGAACACACGCATCAGGTTGACTAGTACAACTAACTAATGTTTAATCCTGAATTGGTGTCTCCATTATTTTAAAAATATTTTTCAACGATCCAACCATATGGATGTAAATAGATATATATTAGTGATATAACCAAAATTTAATGTCAAAATATTTTTATCTGGTTTGCCATTTTAATAGTCAAACATCAGTTTGACTAGTACTGTTAAATAGTGTTTACTCCTGAGTTGAAGTTTCGATTATTTTAAAAATATTTTTGAACGATCAAACCATATGGATGTCAATAGATATATATAATAGTGACATAATAAAAATTTCATATCAAAATAATTTTATTTGGTTGGCCTTTTTAACAATCAAGCATCAGTTTGACAAGTACAGCTAATTGATGTTTAATCCTAAATTAGTGTTCCGATTATTTTAAAAATATTTTTCAATGATCCAACCGTATGGATGTAAATAGATATATAAATTAGTGATATAACCAAAATTTCATATCAAAATAATTTTATTTGGTTTTACATTTTAACAGTCAAAGATTAGTTTGACTACTACATGTAAGTAGTGTTTAGTCCTGAATTGATGTTTCGATTATTTAAAAATATTTTTGAACGTTCCAACCGTACGGATGTCAAAACATATATATATTAGTGATATAACCAAATTTTCATATCAAAATAATTTTATTTGGTTTGTCATTTTAACAATCAATAATCAGTTTGACTAGTATAGCTAACTAGTGTTTAATTCTAAATTGGTGTTTCAATTATTTTAAAAATATTTTTGAAAGATACAACTATATGGATTTCAATTGATATATATTAGTGATATTACAAAAATTAAAAGTCAAAATAATTTTATCAGATTTGCCAATTTACCAATGAAGCAGCAGTTGGACTAATACTGTTAATTAGTCTTTATTCCTAAATTGGTGTTACGATTATTTTAAAAATATTTTTGAACGATCCAACCATATGGATTATTATATATATATATATATATTAGCGATATAATCAATGTTTCATATTAAATTATTTTATCAAAATATTTAATTTTTTACTGAAATTCTTGAAATGTCACCCACACAAATAAATGTTGATATTAATATGGTTAGATCATGAAATAGTATTTCTTAAAAATTGAAATTATAAAAAAACATGTGCTAATTTACGACTGAACCCGTCATAAATTATTATTTACAAAAAATGTGAGAAAAGTTAAACTTACCGTCAAAATTTTGGGGAAAAAGGTAAATTTCCCACTTTAATAACTTACGACGAATTTTAATTTCCATTGTAAATTGGATGTTCAATATTTTTTCCGCCAAAAATTTGGGAAAAAAATGAAATTTCCCTCTTTGATAACTTACGACGAATTTTAATTTCCGTCGTAAATTTGACGATCCGATTTTTCCATCGCACATATTTTGTTGTAAATTTTGATTAAATATTTTTTTTTTCAATTTCAAGTTAAAATTTTAATAAAAATAATTAACTTACGATGAAATGTTTAAATCGTCGCAACTTCAAATAATTTTCATTTTCGTTTAATCGCGTCGTGCGTAATTTTATTAATAAAATACTAAACTTACGACGGTTTTGTGTTTCGTCATAAATAATTACGACGTTTTACTTTTTTCCGTCATAAGTTGGGCGCGCATTTTTTTCCGTCATAAGTTGGCCATCGTAATTGGCCTATTTTGTTGTAGTGAGTAATATATATAAACACATGTAGGTAATGATGCACGCTAACTTAAGTTGAATCACAAGGACATTAAGAGGTTGTAAAATAGACATTTGCTTCTTTGCTAAAACTAATTTCTTACAATCATCATAAAATTAATTAAACTGGGGGATGAGACTTATGGCATTTGTATTTATTGTTACTATACAAAACCTGAGCTTGAAGAAACTTATGCAGCGCTTGTTTAAGAGAAGCAGAAATCATAACATCAAGGCTAATATCCATAATCTCATCTACCTTATTTGATTCCTTCCCGCACGACAAACATTTGACCTGGCTCTATAAAGCCCAGCCGAAAATATCCTGAACTACAGAATTCCCATTCAAACGTGTACTACCAGAATTCAAATTTTCTTCCAAACCCTGCTATGTACATTATAATTCAATTAAAAATCAAAAACTTACCACAAACACATCCATAAAACACAAATATAAATCAAACACAATTGACAAAAACCAGAGCAAGTGTTCGCATATACACAACATATTACACAAACCCAGATGAAGAGTTCGATTGAAATCAATTATAATCATCAAAATTAGCAGAAATAATACTCCCTTTGTCCCTCTCATTTGTTTACACTTTCCTTTTTTACATTTCAAAATTTTCCAAAAATAGTAAAGTTTTTATAATATACAGTAAAACCTCGATAAATTAAGACCTTTGGACCATGAAAAATTATTAATTAATCAAAATATTAATATATCGATAAATTAATAATTTATTAATTTATCGATATATTAATAATTTATTAATTTATCGAGATATATTATTTAAAATTTTATAACATATACAATTCTCAGAATAATAATTAATTTTCATCTATTGAATACTTAAAATAACATTAAGAAATATTTATAAATTTAAGTAAATTGAAAAGATTCACTTATTTAATTAGATTACGTAATATCCTTAAGTTCTCAAAATGGTTCAAGCTAGAGATCTATCTTTTCTAGACCAGCCTTGGTCCTATTTACCACAACAATAAAAGGGACCTAATTTAACTAAGTACACAGTTGGAGCCACATAATACGTTAGAGCCCCATAAAGCATTAAGAAAGATTCAAGATGAAGTACAAGGCGACATCAATTTTAAAAAGAAGCATGTTACAATTGAGATTTACTATAATACCCACTTATACATATAATATTAATTGGTCCCACTACTTTACTCACTTTTTTAACTTTCCTCCACTACTTTATTATTTTTTTAACCTCCGTGCATAACCCAAATGTAAACAAATGGGAGAGACGGATGGAGTACAAATTAAAAGCGGATATAGCTCACAGGAACGAAATCGAACAAAATCTAATTTAAAAATCTAAATATAAAATTAAAATAATAATTTGAAAATAAATTCAAAATTTACATGCTTCACACTAATTGAACCAAATGAGCTGCTTTAAAGGATTTCAGGATCGATTTGTGCAATTTCAAGCTCGATTTGTGCATTTTAAATCTCGATTAGTGCTCGATTAGGTTTTCTTATTTAAAGGTGTAAGATGGAGAGTAAGTTGATTAAAGGGTGTAAACTCGGGTTTGAAATAGGCTGAGAGAGAAGGGACAGGGATATTATTAAAAATAAAGGAGATGGACATGATGACAGTGAGAGAGGGAAGAGAGAACAAAGAACAAGAGGATACGGAGAAAATAGAGAAAGTGAAGAGAACATAGGAGAGAGATGGTGTCGCGGGTTAGATCTGTGAGGGAAAGGAGAAATTGGGGAAAAAGAGGGAATTTTGAAATATAATAATGAGGGGAAATGAAATTTTATGGGGGGAATATATTTGTCTACTTAAACGAGGGAACTGAACATGAAAAATGACAAGTTATTTGGAATTTTTTTAAAAATAGTCTTGGACAACGGTTAGTATAAAAAACTGATGTTAAAATGAAAAATGATAATTTGACATTTTTCTAAATTAAACATAAACAACAGTTGTTATACAAAACCAGTGTCAATATTATACTTCAACGTCGCTTAAAGAAAAATCGATGTTAAAAACTCATTTGACATCGAGTGTGTTACGTACTGATGTTGCATGCACTATTTCTAGTAGTGAGTGCTGAGGAGTTGTAGCAGTGATAGAAATTAGGTTTATTGGAAGAGGTGGTCCATCATTGATTATATTTAGATAATCAGCATCAATGGCTTCAAGATACATTTGCATCTTAACCTTCCATGTTGGATAGTCTACCTTCTTCAGTAATGGGGTCGTTATGCTTTCATACCTATTTCCTGATATGTGTGATCTTTTCAGACAAGTATGAGAGGGTTGAATATAATTTTATAAGCAAATCGAAATTAGAATATAAATATGAAACAGTTGTAATGATCTAATATAAAACGGTTACAAACTCTCTGAAGAAATTCTGATATATTTGAGAGCTTCTAGGTTACAATGATACATGTTTGAAATAAAATCCAATATAATAACATATTTTTTATTTTTACATAACACATTTTCTCTATCAATTACAAGATATGTTATAAAGATATTTATCTAGTTTCCATTCAAATATAAATCAACAGCTAAGATCCTATAAATCAAGAACCGATAAATTAAACTCTCCTCAATAGATGGGATTGTATAAATCAGTAGATACTGATTGGATTTCACATCTTGATCAGACATCATATCATGACATCGGTCATATCCTGACGATACAGCAAATCCTGACCCATATGTCCCACCATATTTTGATGCACCGTTGAGAAAAATATGTAACATAAAATCCATAAGTCACACTTAATAGACACCATTTCTGCTATAATATCCTTTAATAATTGTCCTTCGAGATGAAATATTTTCTCAAAAGGATCATGCTGAGAGCTTGGAAGAGTAAGTGATGATGTAGCATCCGGACCTGATATTTGCTCAATTTGTCGAAACGATGACTTAAGGTTGAAAGACAAAACTTATTGAGACCATTATATATAATTGATAATTTTTAAAGAAAAGGGTCTCAATTTCCATATGGATGACAAATTCTTTCCATTTTCAGAATACATTACATTAGGCACTAAACACAGCAATTGGTGAAGCAAGTCAACTAGAGGACAAAAACTAAATCATGCTCTGGATTTTTTTATGAAAGTTAAAATTTTAAAGCACTAATACAAAAATAGGAATAACCATAAAAAAAATATATGACATACATAATTTAACTGATTATAGGATATGGACAAAGCAAAAACGTAACTTGCTCAAAAAATTAAAAAAGAGTTGTAGTCCTAATACTGTTATGGTGCTTTGTCTAACAAGAGCAAGGAAATTACTATGCTTTGTTTAATGTTAATTGAAAATTTGAGATAGATCAAGTGAATGCTAAAATATTGAAGCTCAATAAAGCTTAATGAACCTCCAAACCTGTTGAAAAAAGAAAAAAAATGAGATTAAAAAACAAAACCCAATAATACTTTAGAACTATATTAAGATGAAGAATAAACAAAACCCAATCGAACATGTGACAACCTCCAAATCTGGGTCAGAGATTTGGGGTTCACAACACACACAAACAATACAACATGTATATGAAATAATATATGCAATGACCCTACATTACTCAACTACGGATTATATCATACTAAATCCCTACTAGTTTACCTTACAACTGATAATAAAATATTCTTACAAACTTGCAAAATTCAAAACTAAAGCATAAAGCTCCTGATAGCTCATTCCATCGCTCAACCTGGAATCCTAGCTCGAACACTGGCCTGGGGATCCTCGCTACCAACAGTTTCCTTCTTACCTGGAAAAAAACATAAAAAGGATCGCTAAAGTGAGCTAACTAGCTCGGCAAGTTATATAACAATAACTGAGGATAAACAATGATCAAATAAAATGATTCAGAAGAATCAAGTTTCTTGTTAAGCAATTATTAGAATTGGATATTCATTTTAAATTTAAAAATCAAGGTTAGGTCGCTGATCAATCATGCACTAACACCGAGCAAGACACACAGCTCTGCTCTATATATACTGGATCCAAGGCACACATTGGCCTAATACGACCCCGAATCTGGTCTAACCATAAATCTGGTTCAAATTTACAAACCAACCAATTATATAACATTTCAATATGATAAACAATGTAATTCAATAAAACAAGATCATAATCAACAATGATAAGACATTTATCTCAAATCATAATGCAATTTATGAGTATCATAAAGGTATATCAAGGTATGTATGAGGAATGGCTTCGAGCCTATAAAAGAATCAGGTAATAGATGAACAATCATTTAATGGTTATACAATGTTTGGTTCTCTGATGTTACTAGGTATTGTAGAATGTATAAGTTTATGTATGTTCAACCAATTTTATTTCAGTGTCTGATGTATGGTGTGAATGTATTTGTAAAGTAGTATCGTATTGATGTGGTTTAGTATTTCGGAATTCAACAATCAATGGTTCACATTAAAAAGGCTTACAGTTCAAGTATCAAATGATATGGTTAGGGTTTAGGGCTAAGCAATTCAAAGCACTTACAATATGAAACAAGAACTATTTAGGGTACTTGCAACATATCATAAGAAGGTTCAGGAATACTTGCCTTATCTCAACTGAGTTCCAACTTCACTTGCACTCGTCTATTGGTTCCATTCACTGACCACTTGCTTTCCTTTTCTATGCCTGGTTTCCTCTTCCAGACATCACAAGTATCTATCAATACTTAATCTAATACCATTCTAATCGCCATACAAATGTCACAAGTTTCTATCTACCCTTTGTTTCACCCAAATCTGATTTACGGATTGAAAGTTATGACTAAAACAGTCAAAAAATGAACATATAAGCATATAACACACCAATCAGGTAGCACATAGCACATACCACGTAAGGTATTTGATAAAAATAATTTTCCAAAGAAGGTTCGGGGTTAAAAAGGATTTTTCTAACATCTAATAGAAATTTTTGAACATTCTTCGGGATTAAAATATGTAAAAGAATCATTTTATAAATGAATAACAAGGTTCAAATACCCGAAAATGGCTTTAAAATCATTTATAAATAATTGTCGAGCATTGAACATAATTTAGAAAAATATTTTAAAGCTCGAAACTATTTTTTGGAATTTTTAAATTAAAAAATTAATTAAATTCAATTAAATAATCAATTAAAAATTATTATTAAATAATTAAATTATTTAATCAAATAATATTTAAATTAATTGACCAATTACATAATTAAATATTAATTAAAATTAATTAATTAAATAATTCAGATTTATTTCTGACTTTATAATTAATTAAAATGAATTTTGGAATTAAAAATAAATTTTAGGAATTAAAAATAGATTTTTGAATTACCTTTAAATAAGAAAACCACAAAAACAGTTTTATAAAAATGAAATAGAAGCTGAGTAGATCAAACTCGGGTCGGAAATAAACCCAACTGGTTAACATGAGCAGAACCGGGTCCTCAAAAAAACCAGTGAACTGCCCAATTTCCGGTGGGTCTTGCCAGACTCCGGCGATTGAAAACCTCTATATTTATTTGTATTTTTGACCTGAAATTACACTCCCCCTAACCCTAGGAACTCAAACCCAGCACCAATCAACACAAACAACAATCTCAATACAAAATCCGGCGAAAATCACCATAAAAAACGGCGAACTCGAGGTTTTCCGGCGACTCAATCCCAGAACCCATTGGCCTTCAAACCAACATCAACAATTCATTTTTATACGATCTACACACTAGTACAAATCAATTTTACTAATAACCCTTAGAACAGAAACCCCCAATTTTCAATTAAGAACATTCAAAGAACATAAACCCTAATTTTCTTAATTCGAGAATCAAACACATATTTCTCTATGATATGAAGCTCAAAATCAGTCATTTAATATATCAAATTGACCAGAATTCAAATATCTACAACATGAAATCATCAAAACACATAACCAACATCAAAAATAAAAAATTCCTAATTTCATCCAATTAAATTCGAATTTAATTAAAAATATAGAAAATCACCATATGATTATGCAGTAATATGGTTGATAAAACTTGAATCTACTCGTCGAGAGTTTCATTTTGGTTACTCATACACCAAGAACGGACTTCGATAAAGCCTTCGAATCCTCGATTAATTATGAAGAACACGATGAATATTAATATTTTCTCTGGATAATTATATAATTTATTGTATATTTGTGTTTATATGTACAAAATAAAGTATTATAAGGGCTATTATATTTACGGAATACTGGTACCCCGTTGAATCATATCAGATATAAAAATAGAATACCTAATAGCTAAGTACTAATAAAACTGATCCAAATTTGTATCGGTTTTAGGATAAACATCAAAACCTGGCTTTTAAATAAATTTTTGGAGTTTCGAGCTTTTGGTTACATGTACCACAAGAAGATAATATAGTATTTTAATCAAAATATCTCGTATATTGAAAATATCTATTTTACCGGTTTACCAGAATGAAAATAATATCGTAAAATTTATACCGGAAATCGTACAGATAAATCTTTACCCCGGATTGAAAAAGTCAAAACACAGAAAATGCTCGGAATAATCAAATTAGGCTAGAAATGAGTTTTCCCGTAACTTCCGGATAGCAAAAATGTAAAAACCGTTGAAGTAGGACGGTTACGGAATAATTAAAATAATTAATAATCTATAAATAAATTATAAAATCATAAAATGACATGTAAATTACTAGAAAAATATCAAAATAATCTCTACCTCATTCTGGGAATATAAAAATAAAATTCACAAATTTTATCACATATAAACTACCAAACACAGGTACCAATAAACACATAATTCACCAAAATTCATATAATAATCATATAATATTCATTTATTGGAAAAAATAATTACACGATATATCCCGGATTTTACATCATTCCCCCTTAAAAGGATTATATCCTTAGAATTTCCTAAGTAAACAAATGAGGGTACTTTTCACACATATCTCTTTCTAACTCCCAAGTTGATTCTTCAATCTTTGGATTTCTCCGTAATACTCTTACTAAATTTATAAATTTATTTCTCAATACTTTCTCTCTTCTTTCTTGAATCTCTATTGGACTCTCAATATAGGACAAATCTACATGAAGTTCTATCGGCTCATACTCTATCACATGCGTAGAGTCTGGATTATACTTCTTAAGCATTGACACACGAAAGACGATATGAATATGCTCCATATGCGGGGGTAACGCCAGTTCGTATGCTAATTTTCTGATATGTTTCAAAATTTCAAAAGGTCTAACTTATCTAGGACTCAACTTTCCCTTCTTTCCAAATCTAGACAATCCCTTCCATGGCGATACCTTTAGCAATACTAGTTCTTCATCTGCAAACTTCATGTTTTTTCTAGCTTGATCCGCGTATTTCCTTTGACAATTTTGTGCTGCAATTAACCTTTTCTGAATAACTTTGATAACTTCTTTCGTTTGTTATACCAAGTCCGGTCCAAGTATCTTACATTCTCCAACTTCATCCTAATATACTGATGGTCAACATTTGCATCCATATAGAGCTTCATAGGGAGGCCTTCTGATACTGGTGTAGTAACTGTTATTGTAAGCAAATTATACTAAAAGAAAATGCTCATCCGAATTTTCTTTAAAATCGATGGCACAAAAACGTAATATATCTTCAATAGTCTGAATCTTTCTTTCACTATGGCCGTTAGTCTGGGATGATAAGTTGTACTCATGTTCAACTTGGTTCCCAAACATTCCTGAAAACTTCCCCAGAAACTTGAATTGAATCGTGGATCTCGGTCAGATACAATAGACACAGGGAGTCCTGACGAACTATTATTTTCTTCAAGTACATGTGAACTAACTTGTCCAATGAAAATCTTTCATTAATAGACAGAAAATGAGCTGACTTGGTTAGTCTTTCCACTATAACCCAAAAAACGTCATGGTTTTCTTTTGTTCTTGGTAATCCGACTATAAAATTCATAGCAATATGCTCTCATTTCCGCTATGGAATCTCTAATGGTTATAATAACCTACTTGGTCTCTGATGCTCTACTTTAATTCTTTGACATATATAACATCCACTAACCCATTCTGCAATGACATGTATAACATCTACTAACCCATTCTGCAATCTCTCTCTTCATATCTGGCCATCAATAGTCCTCCTTTAAACCTATGTACATCTTGGTACTTCCTGTGTGAATCGAATACTTAGAATTGCAGGCATCCTGTAGAATTTCATTCTTTAACTCTGTCACCGGTGGAATCCAAATTCTGGAAGAAAATCGTAGAATACCTTGATCATCTTTATGAGTGCATAACTATTTTCCAGCCAAATTGTTGACATCCTGATCCATTATCTCCTCTTGGCATTTTCTTATCTTCTCTAACAACTCTGACTAAAAGGTCATAATATACATCTTCACTTCTGATAGTTTATAAACTCTGACTTCTAATTCCAGCTTCTGAAATTCCTTATATATCTCCTCTGATATAGTCAACAAATCTTATCTCTCATTCCTGCTCAACGCGTCTGCCACTACATTGCTTTTCTTGGGTGATAGTTAATTGTGCAATCATAATCCTTAATCAACTCTATCCATCTTCGTTGTGTCATTTTAATTTCCTTCTGTGTGAATATATATTTCAAACTCTTATGGTCCATAAAAATCTCACACTTTTCTCCATATAGATAATGTCTCCATATCTTCAAGGCGAATACTATTGCTGCCAATTCCAAGTGATGAGTAGGATACTATTGTTAATGAGGTTTCAATTTTTTAGACGCATATGCAATAAATTTATCATGCTTCATCATAACACAACTTTATCCCTTATGAGAAGCATTACTATAAATTAAAAACTCTCCTTGATCATCTGAAAGTGACAAAACAGGTGCTATGATTAATCTCTTCTTTAACTCCTGAAAACTTTCTTCACACTTCTCATTCAATATAAACTTCTCGTTCTTCCTGGTAAGCTTCGTCAGAGGTGTTACAATCTTCAAGAAATCTTGAAAAAATCTTCGATAATATCCTGCAAATCCTAAGAAACCTCTCACTTCTGTTGGTGTTTTTTTCCTCTCCAGTTCTTAACAGCTTCAATCTTTGTTGGGCCACTTTGATTCCTTCATTACTGACTATATGTCCTAGGAATTGAACTTCCAGTAACCAAAACTCACACTTTGAAAACTTAGCATACAACTTCTCCCTTCGCAAAATTCCCAAAGCTATCCTTAAATGTTCTCCATGGTCTTCAGTTGACTTCGAGTAAATCAAGATATCATCTATAAACACAATTACAAACTTATTCAAATACTTCTTAAGACAACATTTTAGTTTGCACACTGTCGTCTGATTCCATGGGAGGGCATAACAAAGACAACAGGTTTTGAACTGATAGATAACTATTGTCTATCCTTAAGCTCACACAACTGTTTTTTTTTCAAAATCATTTCACCGTTGTTGTATTTTTTAGGACAACGGTATTTTTTTTAACCGTTGTCTGATTGCATTTTTCTTGTAGTGTCAATATATATCATCTTCAATGTATGCAATTTGCATTAAACAATCAATATTGACTAGTTAGTAAGATTTCACATATCAATATTATAAATATTGCTTAAACGGTAAGTATGGGGCAAAAAACTAAGTCAAAATAGATACTAATGAAAAAATTAATATATAAAAAATATTGAGTTAATATATATGAAAGAATGTTACCTCGACAATCATATGATCTTAATTCTTTTTGGAGCAAAGTCTTTATAGTTTACAATAAGATTTTCGTATCAACCTAAATAAAAAACTTGATGGTCAGAACTTAGTAAACCCTAAAATTATAGATGACTTTAAAAGTATCCAAAATTATATGTTGTTTTTGATAGAAATGTCATGTATTAAGTTCAAAAACATTAGACATTAAAATCACATTAATAACGACTAAAAGTAACAATTTCTAGGCAAACTATAAACATAAAATATCGACCACATTCATAAGAAAAAAAATTGTATTCTTACCTACTAGCCGGTATATATTGGTGTTTATTAGGTCAAACCCAATAACGTCTATGGACTAATAATGACCAATTCGGCCGCACCTGATACCGACAAACTATATCGATTGGCAGACGGTCCTAACAAATTTAAAATGACCGAAATGCGGTCAAAATACCCTATCAGAGTTCGCGTACTAAATTGAGGTGCAAGTACATCTGCCCAACGTCATACTGACATGTCACGTCGTGGGCCAGCCATGTAAGATGGGCGCTGACATGTGGCATGCACACGTGACACTAGTCCGGGTCAGTTAACGTAAAATTTGACCAAAAAGTAAATAGCTGCCAGGAATAATAAGGCCATTATGCTTCCATTATTATTCGTTAATACCGATCGATCTTTGTCTTAAAATGACCGATTTGATGGTTGGTAAAAACTCTATTTCTTATAGCATGGATTAGAGTATTGTTGAACCACATCGAACTAAATTAGCTTTCAAAAACTTACTACAACCCAAATTACTACATACCAGCTTTAGGGTGCAAGCCATCCTACTTTAAACCTGAAATTATCGAAACAACCATTAATCATAATACATATATATAAAATGAAACATATTTGAACACACAATAATTAAATTAATCAATTATGGTCCGATCGGACATCGATCTATATGGATCTTAATTACAAGTTATTACATATATTGTCATCACATCAAAATAAAAATTGAATTACAAAACAAATTTAGGAATCTGAATCATCATATACATATTAATAAACCCAATATGTCACATATATCATAATCATATTAAGATAAAAATTGAATTATATAACAAATTTGGGGTACAAATAATCATGCACACGTATAATTAAACACACAAAGACACACACTCTCAATTGAATTAGCGGATGCTAGATCAACTAACCTTACTATTAAATCTTAATAAAATAATGTTTAAAAAAAGAAAAAGATATATGCAACTCTTGAAGTGATTATTATTCATCTCATAAGATAATTTATTGTAATAACTTATATATTGAACGATTATAAATTGAGAATCTTCTAGAGTTGTGTCTATAAAGCTTATAATAAAGTTTGATCTATATTTCTTTGGACTTGGTCATACCTTGTCATACATCAGATCTTTTTAAACATATCTCGCTCCATCAAGTAATTATTTCTTTGAGCTTAATAATCCAAACCTACATCTATAAGATTTCTTTGGTCATGGTAATCGAAGGCTTCTTTTATTGGTTTCTCTTTTAAACTCAACATATTCACTTATTGATTGTGTATTTTACTTCGTAACAATTTCATTTTTATCGTGTAAGCATCCAAAATGACAAAAGGTAAACATATCACTCGCTTACTATCTTGAAGACCTTATAAATTATTTGATTAAATTTTTATGTTACTTGTTATATATTGTCACTAATCACTCTGGTCCTAAATAGCTATTTCATTACATTAAGTGAAGGTAAACTTAGGTCCATCTTACTTGCATTCAGAGAGTTGGTAAATTTTTACTATAACTAGACTCGTTAAAAACACTATTACTAATTTGTCCCATTTAAATACTATTTGGAAGCATACCAAAAAATTTGAAATATAAGAAGCTCAGATGAACCTTTAATTAACATAAATAAATATATTTTAATTAGAATGGCTTTTTTAAGTAAGTTATAAAAAAAGGCTGGCAAACCTGCTCAATTAGAATGACTTCCTTTAAATAATATATAATACAAGTATTCTTTAAAGAAAACTAGATTTGACTATTCAAATTAATAAATAGAAAAAGTATATTGTTATAAGAGTTGATCAGTTGTTATGGCATACCATGATTTCCTTATGTCATTATTCTATCTTGGGAGGCTTTCTTTCGTCGGCTTTGTTGTGGTTCTTAGTTGTTTGTGAAGGGTTGATATGTTTGGTATGGTCCATACATGTCACAAATACATAATAAGAAATAATATTTGAACCACAAATTAATTTAATTTAGTTTTAAATTTAAATCTATATCAACCCTCTAATGACTCTTTATCTATATAAATATTTGGATAAAAATTAATAAGTCAACTTTTAACTTAAAAATTACAAACCAACTTAGGTGACTTGTTCATCTATGTGGATGTTCGGGTGCTCTTCATTTCACCTATATGGGCATTACGCACATTATCAAAGTTCTCAGATAGTTTGGCAAAAAAAGCTGAACATGCTTATTAGCATGTTTTGATTCATAAGCCGAAAGTCGGGGTTGGCCAACATCTAATATTTCATAATCAAACTTCATGAATGTGATTATATCTATATATTTGTTTATGTAGGTGAAATGCTTATTGCTTCAAAAAGCAAGGTGCATAAAGATAGATTGAAATCTCACATTAGTGTAGAGTTCCTGATGAAAGTAATAGGTGCCAAGAATTGTTTTTCGTATGGAGATTAGAAGAGAGATATTAAAACAGAGAGTGCTCTTAAGTCATCAGAAATGTTACATTGAACAAGTTATTGAATGGTTTGGGATGTAAAGTGTTAAACTAGTGGTGAATCCATTGGCTCCATACAGTAGGCTCTCAAATAAACAATCTCTCAGTACGACCCTTGAAAAAAAAATATGGAGCGTACTTTTATAATAATGCAGTTGGCAGTTTGATGTATGCAATTGTACGTACATGCCCGATATTTCAGATGCAGGTAGTATCTTCAATGTCATCCATAAGTGCATAGAATTCTCCCTCACTGTCATATCCTAATGAGTCCATCTAGTTCTTGCTAGAAGTGATGAGTGCCTTGCCATTTCCGTTTATGCACTCGGTATAAAAGTGACCCATCTCATTATAGTTATAATATCTCACCTTTGACTTGTCTTCCTTCTTCTAGAAGTTCCTTTTCTCACGTTTACAAAATTTCTTGTTAAAATAATCTTTTTTGTGATTTCCCGAATCTCGTTCTTTTAAAACCTTTAACAAGCATAGCTGCTATCTATATGACATCCTGATCAGTAACATCAATGTCAGAATTGTCATCAGTTTTCATTATCATTATTTGATGAGTTATCAGTATCTGGCTCACCAACAGTGCCCTTTTTCCTAGAACTCTCAGTCATTCTTGATTTTGAATTATTAGCCTTTGTCCTCAATGCAACTAACTTCATCTTGTTGCCTTTTATGTTCTTTCTTTGTTGAATTTCTATGTCATGAGTTTTTAGCATTCCATACATTTCATTCAGAATAATATCATTAAGATTATAATAATTATTAATGATAGTTGTGTGTGCACCACATACTTCAGGAAGTTATCTGAGTAGTATTGGAATCATCCTTGTCATATTTTTTCCAACAAGTGACAGATTATTCAGCAATGTTAGGAATTTGGCATATGTTGTTGAAATTGTAATCTCAAAAATGCATTCATTTAGTTCAGTAACGGTTAGTTTTGTTTTTGGTCAGTTGTTTTATCTAGTAAACATCTAGTTTGTAGGAGTTTGAATAAGTCAGCTAGTGCAGAGTTTATTCAGGAAATAGTTGGAGTAGTGGAGTCATGCACGAGTAGTTTTAGGATCAGTTGTTTTCTTGTTATTCCTTTATATTGTTTGTATTTGCTTAGCAGAATAAGAAGAGAAGTCTTTTACAGGCATGTGAGTTTGCTTTACTTGCTTCATACAAACAGCTATATATATATATAGACTATACTTGGTATCAGAGCAGGAGGTTCTGTGTGGACGTAAAAGACATTAGAGCATGGAGGTTAACAAGAGTAAGAATGGGTCGTTAGGCTTGAGCTACCCAATGCTGGCCAGGGGCAACTATACAGCATGGGCACTCAAGATGAAGGTGTATTTGAAGGCACAAGGGGTATGGCATGCCATCGAATCGAAGGACTCAAAGGAGAAAGGAAAGGCTGCTCTTGATGATAAAACTGACAAGGTGGCTCTGGCCATGATTTATCAGGCCATTCCGGAAGAGATTCTCCTCTCTCTTGCAGATAAGGAGACGACAGAAGATGCGTGGGAAGCTATTAAAAGGTTGTGTCAAGGAGCTGAGAAAGTTAAGAAGGCAAAGATACAAACGTTGAAATCTGAATTCGAGGCTTTGAGTATGAGAGATGATGAACAGATTGATGAATTTCATATGAAGATTAATGGACTCGTGACAAACATCAGAGCCCTTGGAGAAGAGTTGAGTGAAGACTACACAGTAAAGAAGTTCTTGAGGGCTGTACCTGCAAAATTCCTGCAGATAACATCTGCATTGGAGCAGTTTGGAGATCTTGAGAATATGACTATGGAGGAGGCTGTGGCTTCGCTGAAGGCACACGAGGAACGTGTAAAAGGAAAAGCAGAGACAAAAGAAAAGGAGAACGTTCTTCTACTGTCGGAGGAAGAATGGGCTAAACATGAAAAGAAAGAAGGAAAATTGTTGATGACACGGGAGGAGTGGTTAAAAAGAAACAAGGAAGGATCCTCGGTGTCCAGGAATCGAGGTGGACGAGACAAAGCTAATGGAAGGTGTTACAACTGTGGAATTTATGGTCATTTTGCTGCAGAATGTCGGAGGCCCAAGAGATTTAGAGAACAAAGGCAGGAGGCAAATCTGACTCATGTGGAAGATGATGAACCTACACTACTTCTTGCGATGAGCACTAAAGAGGAGCCAAAGTTGATCACTGAGGATAGAAGTGGGATCGTTCAAGCATTGCTGTCTAGAGATGCTAAGAAGACCAATGAATCAAATTTGTGGTACCTCGACAATGGTGCGAGTAACCACATGACAGGCTTCAGAGGAAAATTTTTAGAATTGGACGAAAAGATTACAGGACAAGTGCATTTTGGGGATGGATCTGCAGTGACGATCGAAGGCAAAGGTACTGTCATGCTGCTCTGTAAAAACGGAGAGGAAAAACCTTTACATGATGTTTACTACATTCCCAGTTTGCGTAACAACATCGTTAGCTTGGGACAGATGACTGAAAGTGGAAATGAGGTGGTGATAAGGGGAGAATTTCTGTGGATTTATGATGAGAAGGAACGCTTGCTGCTGAAGGTAAAACGTTCACCAAATCGACTGTATAAAGTGATATTAGAAAACCGTGGACAAGAATGTTTGATGACCAAAACTGAAGAATTATCTCGTTTATGGCATAAGCGTCTTGGACACGTAAACTATCAAGCGCTGCAGATGATGTCCAAAGGGAGAATGGTGAAAGGGATGCCAAAGATAAGTCAGCCAGAGAAGGTGTGTGAGGGATGCCTTATGGCTAAACAAGCTAGGAAGAAGTTTCCCTCCAAAACAAGTTATGAAGCGGGTGAGGTTCTTAAACTTATTCATGGAGATCTATGTGGTCCAATCACACCAGAAACAGCATCAGGGTACAAGTACTTCTTTTTATTGGTAGATGACTATAGTCGTTACATGTGGGTTTATTTCCTTAAGAACAAAGATGAAGCCTTGAAAGCATTTAAGATTTTTCGTGCACAAGTAGAGAAAGATTCCAGGAAAGACATCATGGTGTTTAGAAGTGACAGAGGAGGAGAATTCACATCAAATGAATTCAAGGAGTATTGTAAGGGTGCTGGGATAAAACGCCAATATACAACACCGTATACACCGCAACAAAACGGTGTAGTAGAACGGCGCAATAGAACGGTGGTAGAAATGGCCAGGAGTTGTATTAAGGAGATGAAATTACCTTCGAGAATGTGGGGAGAGGCTGTTAGAAATGCAGTGTATCTGCTCAACAGAGTTGCCACTCGTGCACTCACGGGACAAACTCCATACGAGGTATGGTACAAGAGAAAGCCTGATGTGAGTCACGTTCGAGTTTTTGGTTGCTCTGCGTACATGAAAGTTCCTGGAAATCATATTAAGAAACTTGAAGATCGAAGCAAGAAAGTTATCAACTTGGGAAAGGAACCAGGGACTAAAGGTTACCGCCTATATGATCCTAGGGAAAATCGTATCTATGTAAGTCGTGACGTAGTTTTTGAGGAAACAGTACCTTGGTCTGGTTTCACTTCTGGAGATGAAGAGGGAAACTCAGGTCATTTCACAGTGTCTAGCATAGAGGAATTGGAGGGTAATGATCAGCCTGGTGACGAAGTTTCAGGAGCAAAAGACGAGTTGCAGGTGCACACGCCCATGCGACAACCAACTGGTACAAGATTGAGTCAGGAGAATTATGATGACAGCTTAGAGCCAAGAAAGTCCAGGCCCATCACTGAAATATATGATCAAACAGAGGAGATAGAACTAAGTGAGGAACTTCATCTCATGGGAATGGATGAACCAGCTAATTTTAGACAGGCAGCTGGAGATCCGAACTGGAAGCAAGCAATGAAACAGGAAATTGATTCAATTAAAGAGAATGAAACATGGGAACTGGTGACTCCACCACAGGGTCAGAAAGTAATCGGATTGAAATGGATTTACAAATTGAAGAAAGATGCTAACGGAAGGATTATCAAGCACAAGGCACGACTCGTTGCCAAGGGGTACACTCAAGAATATGGTGTAGATTTTGATGAAGTTTATGCACCAGTAACTCGTATGGAAACTGTGAGATTATTGTTGGCATTGGCGGCTAAGAAAACCTGGGAAGTTCATCACCTTGATGTGAAAACGGCTTTTTTGAATGGGGACATAAAGGAAGATGTGTATGTACATCAACCGGAGGGGTTCAAGATAGCTGGACAAGAACACATGGTGTATAAATTAAAAAGGGCTCTTTATGGTCTTCGACAAGCCCCACGGGCATGGTATGCTAAACTAAATACATGCCTGGAAACACTTGGTTTTGTTAGATGTCCTCATGAACCTGCAGTATACATTAGAAAGGAGCAAGAAGGGATACTGATTGTAGCAGTGTATGTAGACGACTTATTAATCACAGGGTCAAGTGGTGCCATGATTGGAAGATTTAAGCAGGAGATGAATGAGAAGTTTCAGGTGAGCAATTTAGGAAAACTGAGCTACTACTTGGGCATCGAAGTGGAACAAACTGATGGAAAAATTATTCTGAAGCAATCCGGGTATGCGCACAAGATTCTTGAGAAGGCAGGCATGTCAGATTGCAATCCTACTACTTATCCTATGGATCCGAAGGAACAAATAACTCGAGATGAGCAAGGGGAAGCAATAGATGCAACGATGTTTAGAAGCATGGTCGGGGGACTTCGATATTTAGTTCATACGAGACCCGACATCGCATATTGTGTGGGAATAGTTAGCCGTTACATGGAAAGGCCAACGAAAATTCACTTATCTGCAGCAAAACGTATCATGAGATATGTGAAAGGAACCATACATTTTGGTCTGGTCTACTCTGCAGATAGTAACAATAATGTGCTGAATGGTTTTTCTGATAGTGATCAGGGAGGACAGCTCGATGACAGGCATAGCACTGGTGGCATGGTGTTCTACCTGAATGAAAGTGTGATAACATGGGTGTCACAGAAGCAACGTTGTGTGGCACTGTCCTCATGTGAGGCCGAGTTTATGGCGGCCACAGCAGCAACTTGTCAAGCTATATGGCTGCGAAATGTCTTAAACCAAATCACATCTGAGTTCATGGGTCCAGTGGTTCTATACATTGATAACCGATCAGCAATAGATTTAGCGAAAAATCCTATGTTCCATGGAAGAAGTAAGCACATAGATGTGCGTTATCATTTCATTAGGGAGTGCGTGGAGCGTGGTGAAGTAATCTTGAGGCATGTGAGCAGCAACGAGCAGAGAGCAGATATCATGACAAAAGCACTGGCAAAGACCAAGTTCGAAAATATGAGAAAACTTCTGGGGGTGAAGAACTTGAAGTGATGTTTGAGCTTAAGGGGGAAATTGTTGAAATTGTAATCTCAAAAATGCATTCATTTAGTTCAGTAACGGTTAGTTTTGTTTTTGGTCAGTTGTTTTATCTAGTAAACATCTAGTTTGTAGGAGTTTGAATAAGTCAGCTAGTGCAGAGTTTATTCAGGAAATAGTTGGAGTAGTGGAGTCATGCACGAGTAGTTTTAGGATCAGTTGTTTTCTTGTTATTCCTTTATATTGTTTGTATTTTCTTAGCAGAATAAGAAGATAAGTCTTTTACAGGCATGTGAGTTTGCTTTACTTGCTTCATACAAACAGCTATATATATATATAGACTATATATGTCTCAGTGAGGCCGCCATAAGGATTTTTCTCAAAGTGTTCAGACTCTTGAACAAGAATAGCTATTATGTTTTTTCTTGATTGCATCGATTGCTTGGCACTGAGTTTCTAAGGAATCCCATATCTGCTTTGCAGTTTTCTTGGCTATCACTCTGTTTGTCATAAAATTGTCAAAACTTTTATGAAGAATATTCTCAACATTTTGATCTATAGGAACTGCAACTTTCTCTTCATCGGACCATTCTGATTTTGGCTTGACTATATAGTCACTAATAGAAATATGGCATAAGACATTGGTTTTTAGCCCATGTTAAAAAATATTGAACTGATATCTTCGCGTGTGATGTTAAATATCATTAATATTTAACATCAATTTTCAGCCGATATTTATTGCATATTTTTACATCGGTTACCTTTAATTAGCCGTTGTTGAATGTCCCGTATAACATGGGTTAGCTTAAAAAAGAAGAAGTGATATAATGTTAAATACATCGATTTTATTAAACTGACCATGTCTAATACTGTTGTTTAACATTGTCTAATATAGTAATAGTTGTTATAGACTTTTATCCACATCGGTTCTTTTATAGTTACCATTGTTACATATTCATATAGACATCAGTTCCCTTAAAATATATGATCTATAAACATGAGTTCACAATAACAAAGTGATGTTAAATTCACTCATTTAATTAATATTTACAAATTTGTATATACAACCCAAATATGAAACTATGTAAAAAAATCCAACCAATAAATTAAATCATGACCGAAAAATCTATGCTAAATAAGCTATTACTTAAATTTCAATCATTTAATATTACAACATCCAAACTTGTAAACAATCTGTATATAGTTTCAACAAACAATCTATTTTCCTACTTGGGTCATCTCCCTCACTGCTACAATCTCTAGAATGTCTTTGAGGGGCTATTAGAGAAGAAGAATTGAGCTGATTTCTGGTGAGATATGTTTCGATTTGTCTATATTGACTTGCAACATAAGTTAGAACTTTAGCTTTTCGTGCATCTATAACCATCTACCGAGCAAAGCACCTTTGTTTTCCCAATCCGAAGTTAAAAACATAGTTGAGAAATCTCATTATTATTATACAAAAAAAGTCATATTGATAGTGAAATACAAGAGTGAAAGGAAAATGTTTCAAATCATATTCTATGACAAAGCAGAAGTGATATAAAATAAAAATTAGCATAATAACCCGTGCTAGGCACGAATCATTTTCTAGAATTTTTTTATACATCATGCAATTATACTGTTCTTAGTTGTTTTCTTATTTGTAAATGTTTTACAATATCTAATGTATATCAAATACAAGTTGATTGTTTATGAACGTGTATTATTTTCATACAAGTCATTACCAAATTACACAACGTTTTCAATATAGCTCATTATGCAAAATATATATACTCTTATTTGTGTTGTATAATTTGTATTTAATGAATCAATATAAACACAGTAGTCAGTGTATGTTTAAAATAAAACGATTAAATTTAATCTATAGAAAGTCGTTAGCATGTTTACAAAGAAAAAAGCTAGATATTAACATATATTTTAAGTCCAATACTAACTTACAATTACCTTACTCAATTTATAAAAATAAAAAATTGAGAACTCAAGTTAGAATGACTTGTAATTATAATATACAATAACCTAAAATTTACACTACTAAAAATATAAAAGTTGATTTTATGATGAATATTAGTTTTTGAAATTTAACTTATGTATGTATGGAAAAATGTTAATTTTTTATTTATACTATTGTTAACAAAGTAAGTGTTATGTGTGTGTAAACATGTAAATTATTGTATAATATATTTTCTAATAATTAGGATGCTTTCAATTATTTATATGCTAAATATCTGATTAATGCTACACAATATAAAAACGGAATGGACCATCTGATAAAAACAAAGAGACAATGAAAGTTCAGAACTTTGGTGGCACAAACCCAGCTGTACTTCTCTGCATCAGTCGACCAGGGTAAAACATTTTTAGTCATTTTGCATCTTAAACTATATTGTTGCAATAAATATGTGAAACAGTCTTGGTCATAAGTAATAAGAAAAGAAGAGATTTAGTTTTTTGAATGAAAAAATGAAGAGGTACTTAACTTCATTATTTATATAAATTTGTCAAAAGCCTTTTTCTAGAAGGTGCGGTCATAAGTAATTAATTTGTCACGTTTGTCATATATTAATGATAATTAATGGAAATAAGAGGAAAAAACTAGTGCGTTGATAATGTACACTTCCCTTGTAATGTTTGACCTTCACTTGTCTAGAATTGAGTACCAAATATTGACTACATCATGAAAGACTTCTGGTCGAGATATAAAAATACATGTACAAACATCATCTTACATAATTGAGTCACAAAAATGTATACTCACCAGGTCAAAAGTGGTAATAATTTCCAGAGTTGTGAAAGGAGAAGAAAATTAGAAGGAAGTTATACTTCAAAATTTAGATTTATAAAATAAGGCCTAGATAGATTAGGCCTAGAATTAAATTATTATCATCCATGTAGAGTCACTACAACAAATCTGGCCATTTACGACGGTTTTTTTAACTGAAATCGTCGTAATTGAGCCATTTACGACGGAAAAAAATCGTCGTTTTTGGTCGAGTAGTAAGTTCGTTTTTTCGTCACAAGATAAAATTGCGTCGCAAGTTAGGAAGTAGGGCCGACATACTCAAGAAAATATTAAATCTACTTACGACGGAATATATCGTCGTAAGATACCAAAATATGACGAAAAATAACGTCGTAAGTTATGTACTTACAACGAAAAAACGTCGGATATTACTTTACGGGACCCACTTTTAATAAAATAAAACATAATTTTACGACAAAAAATGTGTCGTAAGTTATAAATTTACGACAGAAAAAATGTCATATTTTAGGAATTAGGGCCTATTTACGACGAAATATGTGATGAACAACCGTCGTAAGTTTGAATTTCCCGGTTTTAAAAAAAATATCTAGCCGCATTCCGGGCACTTTCCGGCAACCCCAATTCAATTATTTGATAGATTTCTTCAACATCTAATTTTATAAATAGACAGATTTCTTCAACATCTAATTTTATAAATAGATAGATTTCTTCAAAAGATGGACTAACGACTGAAGACTATGTTTAGTTAATTAGTTTCCATTATTTCCTTGAACAGTAGGTAAAAATCAACTATTATAAATGACATGAAAAGTAACAAGCCATATTATATAGATACGGCCACGATATTAAAAATAAAAGATAACCAATTAACCAATGTAAGAATGGATATGCATATTGAATATATACCACAAAGTGTACTGAAATATTCTTTTTATCTTCAGTCACTGACTATAATAAAATAATCGCTTCATCTAGCATATGTACATCACCATAATGCAACTTTGTTAATAGACTTTGTGTGTTTCCTTTCTCCTCAGATTTCCTTATGATTACACCCTGAAAGAAAATTTTGGTTCATTGTTATCTCCGTAAATAAAACTATCAAAAAAGTTTAAGCCTTCAAACTAATAAACATGAAAAAACAGACTTTCACCTGAGACTCAGCCAAGCAAAGAAGGCCCATAACAGAATATACGGATGATGTTACTTCTGCTGTCCTTTCTGGAAGCAGAGCAGGCTGTAAAGAGGGAAATCCAAAACAGGTAAAATATAATAAACATAGCTGCTGACAATGAAAATACATAATTTGTATTCTAGTTGCATCTGTTGTGCATGGATGGATTTGAGACGTTAGAAGACAATAAGCATATACATATTAGACAATAAGCTATATTCTAAAAGATGTAATGGGATACTAGTACTAATATCTACAACAGCAACCAAAATTAATACTGAAGAAGCCATTTGATCGTATTGTATGTTTGCTAGTTCAAAAAAACAGTTGAATCGGATGCTAGACTTTAAACAGGGATAGGTAAGCCTTTCTTAGCCATGCTATCCAGAACACCGTTCAGTGCCTGATAAAGACCGACAATCTGCCAAAACAAATGCTTCCAATGAGAACCAGAAATTAAAACAAGATAATTTAAAAAGTAGTTGCATGGTCGACGTTGCATTGACTATCCCCTCTGTTCTTGTTAATCACCAAGAGGTTAAGGCTGCCATTGTAAAAGCTAGCACCATTCTCAATTTAATTTATAGATAATTGCACGTAACTATTGTGGTTTAAGAGGCTTGAAGCTTTGATTGGAGTAAATATCTGACAAGGGAATAACATTATGCTGCAGATATAATACTCAAATAAACTTCAACTAGGCTCTTGAGCCTTAAAATTCACACCATTAAACATACAAAAATGGAAGTTTAGTCTGAATGTTATATGGGCAAAGTATTTATATGGTAATAGTGCATAACTGTATATGGTAATAGTGCATAACTGTCCAAAAAGCAAACTGTATACATATATAATCCAAATAATTTTGTTTTTTTTTGTGGGCACTTATCGCCGCACATTAATAATATAACAAACAGAAATTTCTAAATTTAATATCTAACTCTAGCTCATATGGATTTCCAATGAAAAAATAACAGAAGCATATGAGCATGTGCGATGTTCACGGGAAAAAGATAGCTTAGGAAGGCTCAACTCCAAATCATTGAACCCATCATCCTGACCTTTGTAGGGAGTAAAACTGAAAAGCTACTATGATATACAATTTACATTTTATACTAGAACTAACCTAATGCATGTCTCCAACACTGAGATTTGCATCAGCAGTCTACTGAAACATCCTCATTTTTTGGCAAGGGAAAGAATTGTCAAAGCTATCGTTGGCCTGGACCTCTAAGAGCTGATCTTGACGAGGGTCTTTTAATTTCTGGCACCATTGTATACTGGGTATCTTGAAAGATGACAAAATAGGATTAGCTACTGCATATGTATATATATATTAGTGATATAACCAAAATTTGATATCAAAATAATTTTATTTGGTTTGTCATTTTAACAGTGAAGCATGAGTTTGACTTGTACAATTAACTAGTGTTTAACCGTGAATTGTTGTTACTATTATTTTAAAAAAAACATTCACCGATTCGTGTCAATAGATATATATATTAGTGATATAACCAAAATTTTATATCAAAATAATTTTACTCGGTTTGCCATTTTAACAGTCAAGCATGAGTTGGACTAGTACAATTAAATAGTGTTTAATCCTGAATTGGTGTTTCGAATATTTTAAAAATAGTTGTTAACGATCCAATTATATGGATGTAAATAGATATATCTATTAGTGATATAACAAAAATTTCATATTAAAATAATTTTATTTGGTTTGTCATTTTAACAGTCAAGCATGAGTTTGACTTGTACAACTAACTAGTGTTTAATCCTGAATTGGTGTTTCGATTAACTTAAAAATACCGATCCAACCGTATGGATTTCAATAGATATATATATTAGTGATATAACCAAAATTTTATATCAAAATAATTTTATTCGATTTACCATTTTAACAATCAAACATGAGTTTAACTAGTATAGTTAACTAATGTTTAATCCTGAATTGGTGTTTTGATTATTTTAAAAATATTTTTCAATGATCCAACCATATGGATGTCAACAGATATATATATTAGTGATATGACCATAATTTCAAATCAAAATAATTTTAGTAGGTTTGAAATTTTAACAGTCAAGCATCACTTTGAGTAGTACAGCTAACTAGTGTTTAATCCTGAATTGGTGTTTTGATTATTTTAAAAATATATCTCAACGATCCAACCGTATGGACTTGAATAGATATATATATTAGTGATATAACCAAAATTTCAAATCAAAATAATTTAATTTGGTTTTCCATTTTAACAGTCAAGTATCAGTTTAACTAGTACATCTAACTAGTGTTTAATCCTGAATTGATATTTTAATTATTTTAAAAATATTTTTCAACGATCCAACCGTACGGATGTCAATAGATATATATATTAGTGATATAACCAAATTTCGATATTAAAATAATTTTATTTGATTTGTTATTTTAACAGTCGAGCATCAGTTTGACTAGTACAACTAACTAGTGGTTAATCCTGAATTGGTGTTTCGATTATTTTAAAAATATTTTTGAATGATCCAACCATATGGATGTCACTAGATATATATATATCAGTCATATATTCAAAATTTCATATCAAAATAAATTTATTTGGTTTGCCATTTTAACACACAAGCATCAGGTTGACTAGTACAGCTAACTAATGTTTAATCCTGAATTGGTGTTTCCATTATTTTAAAAATATTTTTCAACGATCCAACCGTATGGATGTAAATAGATATATATTAGTGATATAACCAAAATTTAATGTCAAAATATTTTTATCTGGTTTGCCATTTTAATAGTCAAACATCAGTTTGACTAGTATTGTTAACTAGTGTTTACTCCTGAGTTAAAGTTTCGATTATTTTAAAAATATTTTTGAACGATCAAATCATATGGATGTCAATAGATATATATAATAGTGACATAATAAAAATTTCATATCAAAATAATTTTATTTGGTTGGCCTTTTTAACAATCAAGCATCAGTTTGACAAGTACAACTAACTGATGTTTAATCTTAAATTAGTGTTCCGATTATTTTAAAAATATTTTTTAACGATCCAACCGTATGGATGTAAATAGATATATAAATTAGTGATATAACCAAAATTTCATATCAAAATAATTTTATTTGGTTTGACATTTCAACAGTCAAAGATCAGTTTGACTACTACATGTAAGTAGTGTTTAGTCATGAATTGATGTTTCGATTAATTTAAAAATATTTTTGAATGATCCATAAAATATTTTTGAATGATCCAACCGTACGGATGTCAAAACATATATATATTAGTGATATAACCAAATTTTCATATCAAAATAATTTTATTTGGTTTGTCATTTTAACAGTCAATCATCAGTTTGACAAGTACAGCTAACTAGTATTTAATTCTAAATTGGTGTTTGGATTATTTTAAAAATATTTTTGAACGATACACCCATATGGATTTCAATTGATATATATTAATGATATTACAAAAATTAAATGTCAAAATAATTTTATCAGATTTGCCAATTTACCAATGAAGCATCAGTTGGACTAATACTGTTAATTAGTGTTTATTCCTAAATTAGTGTTACGATTATTTTAAAAATATTTTTGAACGATCCAACCGTATGGATTATTATATATATATACATTAGTGATATAATCAATGTTTCATATTAAATTATTTTATCAAAATATTTAATTTTTTACTGAAATTCTTGAAATGTCACCCACACAAATAAATGCTGATATTAATATGGTTAAATCATGAAATAATTTTTCTTAAAAATTGAAATTATAAAAAATCATGTGCTAATTTACGACTGAACCCGTCATAAATTATTATCTACAAAAAATTTGAGAAAAGTCAAACTTATTGCCAAAATTTTGGGGAAAAAGTTAAATTTCCCACTTTAATAACTTACGACGAATTTTAATTTCTATCGTAAATTGGATGTTCAATATTTTTCCCGCCAAAAATTTGGGGAAAAAATTAAATTTCCCTCTTTGATAACTTACGACGAATTTTAATTTTCGTCGTAAATTTGACGATCCGATTTTTCCATCACACATATTTTGTTGTAAATTTTGATTAAATATTTTTTTTTTTCAATTTCAAGTTAAAATTTTAATAAAAATAATTAACTTACGACGAAATGTTTAAATCGTCGCAACTTCAAATAATTTTCATTTTTGTTTAATCGCGCCGTGCATAATTTTATTAATAAAATACTAAACTTACGACGATTTTGTGTTTCGTCATAAATAATTACGACGTTTTACTTTTTCTATCGTAAGTTGGGCGCGCATTTTTTTCCGTCATAAGTTGGCCATCGTAATTGGCCTATTTTATTATAGTGAGTAATATATATAAACACATGTAGGTAATGATGCACGCTAACTTAAGTTGAATCACAAGGACATTAAGAGGTTGTAAAATAGACATTTGCTTCTTTGCTGAAACTAATTTCTTACAATCGTCATAAAATTAATGAAACTAGGGGATGAGACTTATTGCATTTGTATTTATTGTTACTATACAAAACCTCAGCTTGAAGAAACTTATGCAACGCTTGTTTAAGAGAAGCAGAAATCATAACATTAAGGCTAATATCCATAATTTCATCTACCTTATTTGATTCCTTCCCGCACGACAAACATTTGACCTGGCTCTATAAAGCCCAGCCGAAAATATCCTGAACTACAAAATTCCCATTCAAACCTGTACTACCAGAATTCAAATTTTCTTCTAAACCCTGCTATGTACATTATAATTCAATTAAAAATCAAAAACTTACCACAAACACATCCATAAAACACAAATATAAATCAAACACAACTGACAAAAACCAGAGCAAGTGTTCGCATATACACAACATATTACACAAACCCAGATGAAGAGTTCGATTGAAATCAATTATAATCATCAAAATTAGCAGAAATAATACTCCCTTTGTCCCTCTCATTTGTTTACACTTTCCTTTTTTACATTTCAAAATTTTCCAAAAATAGTAAAGTTTATATAATATACAGTAAAACCTCGATAAATTAAGACCTTTGGACCATGAAAAATTATTAATTAATCAAAATATTAATATATCGATAAATTAATAATTTATTAATTTATCGATATATTAATAATTTATTAATTTATCGAGATATATTATTTAAAATTTTATAACATATACAATTCTCAGAATAATAATTAATTTTCATCTATTGAATACTTAAAATAACATTAAGAAATATTTATAAATTTAAGTAAATTGAAAAGATTCACTTATTTAATTAGATTACGTAATGTCCTTAAGTTCTCAAAATGGTTCAAGCTAGAGATCTATCTTTTCTAGACCAGCCTTGGTCCTATTTACCACAACAATAAAAGGGACCTTATTTAACTAAGTACACAGTTGGAGCCAAATAATACGTCAGAGCCCCATAAAGCATTAAGAAAGATTCAAGATGAAGTACAAGGCGACATCAATTTTAAAAAGAAGCATGTTACACTTGAGGCTTACTATAATACCCACTTATACATATAATATTAATTGGTCCCACTACTTTACTCACTTTTTTAACTTTCCTCCACTACTTTATTGTTTTTTTTAACCTCTGTGCATAACCCAAATGTAAACAAATGGGAGAGACGGAGGGAGTACAAATTAAAAGCGGATATAGCTCACAGGAACGAAATCGAACAAAATCTAAATATAAAATTAAAATAATAATTTGAAAATAAATTTAAAATTTACATGCTTCACACTAATTGAACCAAATGAGCTGCTTTAAATGATTTCAGGATCGATTTGTGCAATTTCAAGCTCGATTTGTGCATTTTAAATCTCGATTAATGCTCGATTAGGTTTTCTTATTTAAAGGTGTAAGATGGAGAGTAAGTTGATTAAAGGGTGTAAACTCGGGTTCGAAATAGGCTGAGAGAGAAGGGATAGGGATATTATGAAAAATAAAGGAGATGGACATGATGACAGTGAGAGAGGGGAGAGAGAACAAAGAACAAGAGGATATGTAGAAACTAGAGAAAGTAAAGAGAACATAGGAGAGAGATGGTGTCGCCGGTTAGATCTGTGAGGGAAAGGAGAAATTGGGGAAAAAGAGGGAATTTTGAAATATAATAATGAGGGGAAATGAAATTTTATGGGGGGAATATATTTGTCTACTTAAACGAGGGAATTGAACATGAAAAATGATAAGTTATTTGGAATTTTTTTAAAATTAGTCTTAGACAACGGTTAGTATAAAAAACTAATGTTAAAATGAAAAATGATAATTTGACATTTTTCTAAATTAAACATAGACAACAGTTGTTATACAAAACCAGTGTCAATATTATACTTCAACGTCGCTTAAAGAAAAATCGATGTTAAAAACTCATTTGACATCGGGTGCATTACGTACCGATTTTACATGCACTATTTCTAGTAGTGAGTGCTCAGGAGTTGTAGCAGTCATAGAAATTAGCTTTATTGGAAGAGGTGGTCCGTCATTGATTATATTTATATAATCAGCATCAATGGCTTCAAGATACATTTGCATCTTAACCTTCCATGTTGGATAGTCTACCTTCTTCAATAATGGGGTCTTTATGCCTTCATACCTATTTCCTGACATGTGTGATCTTTTCAGACAAGTATGAGAGGGTTGAATACAATTTTATAAGCAAATCGAAATTAGAATATAAATATGAAACAGTTGTAATGATCTAATATAAAACGGTTACAAATTCTCTGAAGAAATTCTGATATATTTGAGAGCTGCTAGGTTACAATGATACATGTTCGAAATATAATCCAATATAATAACATATTCTTTATTTTTAAATCACACATTTTCTCTATCAATTACAAGATATGTTATAAAGATATTTATCTAGTTTCCATTCAAATATAAATCAACAGCTAAGATCCTATAAATCAAGAACCGATAAATTAAACTCTCCTCAATAGATGGGATTGTATCAATCAGTAGATACTGATTGGATTTCGCATCTTGATCAGACATCATATCATGACATCGGTCATATCCTGACGATACAGCAAATCCTGACCCATATGTCCCACCATATTTTGATGCACCGTTGAGAAGAATATGTAACATAAAATCCATAAGTCACACTTAATAGACACCATTTCTGCTGTAATATCCTTTAATAATTGAACTTCGAGATGAAATATTTTCTCAAAAGGATCATGTTGAGAGCTTGGCAGAGTAAGTGATGATGTAGCATCCGGACCTGATATTTGCTCAATTTGTCGAAACGATGACTTAAGGTTGAAAGACAAAACTTATTGAGACCATTATATATAATTGATAATTTTTAAAGAAAAGGGTCTCAATTTCCATATGGATGACAAATTCTTTCCATTTTCAAAATACATTACATTAGGCACTAAACACAGTAATTGGTGAAGCAAGTCAACTAGAGGACAAAAACCAAATCATGCTCTGGATTTTTTTATGAAAGTTAAAATTTTAAAGCACTAATACAAAAATAGGAATAGCCATAAAAAATATATGACATACATAATTTAACTGATTATAGGATATGGACAAAGCAAAAACGTAACTTGCTCAAAAAATTAAAAAAGAGTTGTAGTCCTAATACTGTTATGGTACTTTGTCCAACAAGAGCAAGGAAATTACTATGCTTTGTTTAATGTTAATTGAAAATTTGAGAAAGATCAAGTGAATGCTAAAATGTTGAAGCTCAATAAAGCTTAATGAACCTCCAAACCTGTTGAAAAAAGAAAAAAATGAGATTAAAAAACCAAACCCAATAATACTTTAGAACTATATTAAGATGAAGAATAAACAAAACTCAATCGAACATGTGACAACCTCCAAATCCGGGTCAGAGATTTGGGGTTCACAACACACACAAACAATACAACATGTATATGAAATAATATATGCAATGACCCTAAACTACTCAACTATGGATTATATCATACTAAATCCCAACTAGTTTACCTTACAACTGATAATAAAACATTCTTACAAACTTGCAAAATTCAAAACTAAAGCATAAAGCTCCTGATAGCTCGTTCCATCGCTCAACCTGGAATTCTAGCTCGAACACTGGCCTGGGGATCCTCGCTACCAGTAGTTTCCTTCTTAACTGGAAAAGAACATAAAAAGGATCGCTAAAGTGAGCTAACTAGCTCGGCAAGTTATATAACAATAACTGAGGATAAGCAATGATCAAATAAAATGATTCAGAAGAATCAAGTTTCTTGTTAAGCAATTATTAGAATTGGATATTCATTTTTAATTTTAAAAACCAAGGTTAGGACGCTGATCAGTCATGCACTAACACCGAGCAAGACACACAGCTCTGCTCTATATATACTGGATCCAAGGCACACATTGGCCTAATATGACCCCGAATCTGGTCTGACCATAAATCTGGTTCATATTTATAAAACCAACCAATTATATAACAATTCAATATGATAAACAATGTAATTCAATAAAACAAGATCATAATCAACAATGATAAGACATTTATCTCAAATCATAATACAATTTATGAGTATCATAAAGGTATATCAAGGTATGTATGAGGAATGGCTTCAAGCCTAAAAAAGAATCAGGTAATAGATGAACAATCATTTAATGGTTATACAATGTTTGGTTCTCTGATGTTACTAGGTATTGTAGAATGTATAAGTTTATGTATGTTCAACCAATTTTATTTCAGTGTCTGGTGTATGGTGTGAATGTATTTGTAAAGTAGTATCGTATTGATGTGGTTCAGTATTTGGGAATTCAACAATCAATGGTTCACATTAAAAAGGCTTACAGTTCAAGTATCAAATGATATGGTTAGGGTTTAGGGCTAAGCAATTCAAAGCACTTGCAATATAAAACAAGAACTATTTAGGGTACTTGCAACATATCATAAGAAGGTTCAGGAATACTTGCCTTATCTCACCTGAGTTCCAACTTCACTTGCACTCGTCTATTGGTTCCATTCACTGACCACTTGCTTTCCTTTTCTATGCCTGGTTTCCTCTTCCATACATCACAAGTTTCTATTAATACTCAATCTAATACCATTCTAATCGTCATATAAATGTCACAAGCTTCTATCTACCCTTTGTTTCACCCAAATCTGATTTACGGAGTGAAAGTTATGACTAAAATAGTCAAACAATGATCATATAAGCATATAACACACCAATCAGGCAGCACATAGCACATACCACGTAAGGTATTTGATAAAAATAATTTTCCAAAAAAGGTTCGGGGTTAAAAAGGATTTTTCTAACATCTAATAGGAATTTTTGAACATTCTTCGGGATTAAAATATGTAAAAGAATCATTTTATGAATGAATAACAAGGTTCAAATACCCGAAAATGGCTTTAAAATCATTTATAAATAATTTTCGAGCATTGAACATAATTTAAAAAAATATTTTAAAACTCGAAACTATTTTTTGGAATTTTTAAATTAAAAAATTAATTAAATTCAAATAAATAATCAATTAAAAATTATTATTAAATAATTAAATTATTTAATCAAATAATATTTAAATTAATTGACCAATTACATAATTAAATATTAATTAAAATTAATTAATTAAATAATTTAGATTTATTTCTCACTTTATAATTAATTAAAATGAATTTTGGAATTAAAAATAAATTTTAGGAATTAAAAATAGATTTTTGAATTACCTTTAAATAAGAAAACCACAAAAACAGTTTTATAAAATGAAATAGAAGCTGAGTAGATCAAACTCGGGTCAGAAATAAACCCAACTGGTCAAAAAAACCAGTGAACTGCCCAATTTCCGGTAGGTCTTGCCAAACTCCGGCGATTGAAAACCTCTAAATTTATTTGTATTTTTGACCTGAAATTACACTCCCCCTGACCCTAGGAACTCAAACCCAGCACCAATCAACACAAACAACAATCTCAATACAAAATCCGGCGAAAATCACCATAAAAACCAGCGAACTCGAGGTTTTCCGGTGACTCAATCCCAGAACCCATTGGCCTTCAAACCAACATTAACAATTCATTTTTATACGATCTACACACTAGTACAAATCAATTTTATTAATAACCCTTAGAACAGAAACCCCCAATTTTCAATTAAGAACATTCAAAGAACATAAACCCTAATTTTCTTAATTCGAGAATCAAACACATATTTCTCTATGATATGAAGCTCAAAATCAATCATTTAATATATCAAATTGACCAGAATTCAAATATCTACAACATGAAATCATCAAAACACATAACCAACATCAAAAATCAAAAATTCCTAATTTCATCCAATTAAATTCGAATTTAATTAAAAATATAGAAAACCACCATATGATTATGCAGTAATATAGTTGATAAAACTTGAATCTACTCGTCGAGAGTTTCATTTTGGTTACTCATACACCAAGAACGGACTTCGATAACGCCTTCGAATCCTCAATTAATTATGAAGAACACGATGAATATTAATATTTTCTCTGGATAATTATATAATTTATTGTATATTTGTGTTTATATGTACAAAATAAAGTATTGTAAGGGCTATTTATATTTACGGAATACTGGTACCCCGTTGAATCATATCGGATATAAAAATAGAATACTTAATAGCTAAGTACTAATAAAACTGATCCAAATTTGTATCGGTTTTAGGATAAACATCAAAACCGGGCTTTTAAATAAAGTTTTGGAGTTTCGAGCTTTTGGTTACACATACCACAAGAAGATAATATAGTATTTTAATCAAAATATCTCGTATATTGAAAATATCTATTTTACCGGTTTACCGGAATGAAAATAATATCGTAAAATTTATACCGGAAATCGTACAGATAAATCTTTACCCCGGATTGAAAAAGTCAAAACACAGAAAATGCTCGGAATAATCAAGTTAGGCTAGAAATGAGTTTTCCCGTAACTTCCTGATAGCAAAAACGTAAAAACCGTTGAAGTTGGACGGTTACCGAATAATTAAAATAATTAATAATCTATAAATAAATTATAAAATCATATAATGACATGTAAATTACTAGAAAAATATCAAAATAATCTCTACCTCATTCTGGGAATATAAAAATAAAATTCACAAATTTTATCACATATAAACTACCAAACACAGATACCAATTAACACATAATTCACCAAAATTTATATAATAATCATATAATATTCATTTATTGGAAAAAATAATTACAGGATATATCCCGGATTTTACATCTTTGCCCCCTTAAAAGGATTATATCCTTAGAATCTCTTAAGTAAACAAATGAGGGTACTTTTCACGCATATCTCTTTCTAACTCCCAAGTTGATTCTTCAATCTTTGGATTTCTCCGTAATACTCTTACTAAATTTATAAATTTATTTCTCAATACTTTCTCTCTTCTTTCTTGAATCTCTATTGGACTCTAAACATAGGACAAATCTACCTGAAGTTCTATCGGCTCATACTCTATCACATGCGTAGAATCTGGATTATACTTCTTAAGCATTGACACACGAAATACGATATGAATATGCTCCATATGCGGGGGTAACGCCAGTTCATATGCTAATTTTCTGATACGTTTCAAAATTTCAAAAGGTCTAACTTATCTAGGACTCAACTTTCCCTTCTTCCCAAATCTAGACAATCCTTTCCATGGCAATACCTTTAGCAATACTAGTTCTTCATCTGCAAACTTCAGGTTTTTTCTAGCTTGATCCGCGTATTTCCTTTGACAATTTTGTGTTGCAATTAACCTTTTCTGAATAACTTTGATAACTTCCTTCGTTTGTTGTACCAAGTCCGGTCCAAGTATCTTACATTCTCCAACTTCATCCCAATATACTGGTGATCAACATTTGCATCCATATAGAGCTTCATAGGGAGGCCTTCTGATACTGGTGTAGTAACTGTTATTGTAAGCAAATTCTACTAAAAGAAAATGCTCATCCGAATTTCCTTTAAAATCGATGGCACAAAAACGTAATATATCTTCAATAGTCTGAATCTTTCTTTCACTATGGTCGTCAGTCTGGGATGATAAGTTGTACTCATGTTCAACTTGGTTCCCAAACATTCCTGAAAACTTCTCCAGAAACTTGAATTGAATCGTGGATCTCGGTCAGATACAATAGACATAGGGAGTCCTGACGAACTATTATTTTCTTTAAGTACATGTGAACTAACTTGCCCAATGAAAAGCTTTCATTAATAGACAGAAAATTAGCTGACTTGGTTAGTCTTTCCACTATAACCCAAAAAACGTCGTGGTTTGCTTTTGTTCTTGGTAATCCGACTATAAAATTCATAGCAATATGCTCTCATTTCCGCTATGGAATCTCTAATGGTTATAATAACCCACTTGGTCTTTGATGCTCTACTTTAATTCTTTGACATGTATAACATCCACTAACCCATTCTGCAATGACATGTATAACATCTACTAACCCATTCTGCAATCTCTCTCTTCATATCTGGCCATCAATAGTCCTCCTTTAAACCTATGTACATCTTGGTACTCCCTGTGTGAATCGAATACTTAGAATTACGGGCATCTTGTAGAATTTCATTCTTTAACTCTGTCACTGGTGGAATCCAAATTCTGGAAGAAAATCGTAGAATATCTTGATCATCTTTATGAGTGCATAACTATTCTCCTGCCAAATTGTTGATATCCTGATCCATTATCTCCTCTTGGCATTTCCTTATCTTCTCTAACAACTCTGACTAAAAGGTCATAATATACATCTTCACTTCTGATAGTTTATAAACTCTGACTTATAATTCCAGCTTCTGAAATTCCTTATATATCTCATCTGATACAGTCAAAAATCTTATCTCTCATTCCTGCTCAACGCGTCTGCCACTACATTTGCTTTTCTTGGGTGATAGTTAATTGTGCAATCATAATCCTTAATCAACTCTATCCATCTTCGTTGTGTCATTTTAATTTCCTTCTGTGTGAATATATATTTCAAACTCTTATGGTCCATAAAAATCTCACACTTTTCTCCATATAGATAATGTCTCCAAATCTTCAAGGCGAATACTATTGTTGCCAATTCCAAGTGATGAGTAGGATACTATTGTTAATGAGGTTTCTATTTTTTAGACGCATATGCAATAACTTTATCATGCTTCATCATAACACAACTTTATCCCTTATGAGAAGCATTACTATAAATTACAAACTCTCCTTGATCGTCTGAAAGTGACAAAATAGGTGCTATGATCAATCTCTTCTTTAACTCCTGCAAACTTTCTTCAAACTTCTCATTCCATATAAACTTCTCGTTCTTCCTGGTAAGCTTCGTCAGAGGTGTTATAATCTTCAAGAAATCTTGAACAAATCTTCGATAATATCCTGCAAATCTTAAGAAACTTCTCACTTTTGTTGGTGTTTTTTTCCTCTCCAGTTCTTAATAGCTTCAATCTTTGTTGGGTCCACTTTGATTCCTTCATTACTGACTATATGTCCTAGGAATTGAACTTCCAGTAACCAAAACTCACACTTTGAAAACTTAGCATACAACTTCTCCCTTCACAAAATTCCCAAAGCTATCCTTAAATGTTCTCCATGGTCTTCATTTGACTTCGAGTAAATCAAGATATCATCTATAAACACAATTACAAACTTATTCAAATACTTCTTAAGAATTCTGTTCATTAGATTTATAAATGTTGTTGGTGCATTGGTCAATCCAAAAGCCATTACTAGGAATTTATAATGACCATGCCTAGTTTTGGAAGCTATTTATGGTACATCCTCAGGTTTAATCTTCAATTGATGATACCCGGATCTCAAATCAATCTTAGAAAAGTACTTTTCTCCTTTTAACTGATCAAACAAATCGTCAATTAGAGGTAACGGATACTTGTTCTTGATAGTAAGCTTGTTGAGCTCCCGATAGTTGATACATAATCTCATGCTCCCAATTTTTTTTCTTAATAAATAACACAGGTGCACCCCATGGGGATACATTAGATCTAATAACTCCTTTTTCCAATAATTCTTGCAATTGCTTCACTAGTTCCTTCATTTCAAATGGCGCCATTCTGTATGGGGCCTTAGGTACGGGTTCCTTTCCAGGTGCTAAGTCGATTACAAACTCAATTTCTCTATCTGGAAGAAGTCCTGGTAACTCGTCTGGAAACACGTCTAGAAACTCATTGACCACTGGAATATCTTGGAGTTTTGTTGGCTCCTGACTTCTATCTACCACATAAGCAATATAATGCTTGTATCCTTGTCTCAGTAACCTTTTAGCTTGAATCGTCGTCAAAAACTTCTTTGCCTGCCTTTGACCTCTAAACGTCACCATTTTCTCATCCGACATCTTCAGAATTACCTTCTTATTATGACAGTCTATCTGAGAATCACGCTTAGATAGCCAGTCCATTCCTAGATTAACGTCAAATTCTCTTAACTTAAATGGTATCAAATCAGCATAAAACTTATTGCCAGAAATCTCAATCTCGCAATTGGTACAAACTTGGTTAAGAGAAACACGTTCTTGATTCACTAGTTCTACAGTCATAATCACATTTAACCATTCAACTTAGAAATTCAACTTATCAATAAAATCTTGAGAAATAAATTATCGAGTTGCTTTTGAATCTACTAATACTTTAGCACATAAGGGATTCACAGTAAGCGTACCTACAACCACATATGTATCCTGAATAACATCTTTCACAGACATATCATAGACTCTAGCTCTTGGAGGCTCATTCACTATCAGAGTAGATCCAATGATTCTCAGCGCATTACTAACTAGGGCTGGTGTTTTACAATCCTTCTCTATATGCCCTGGTTTCCCATACGTAAAATATGTAAACCCAATTGCTGGAACCTTGCCTGCTTCATTCCTGGTAGGTTGATCCCTATTTATTTTCTCTCTGGATGGTTGATTCTGGCACTTCCTTGAATAGTGTCCCTTCTGATCACGTCTTTAACATACTATATTGTGTTTATTACAACTCTTTGAATCTATCCCAAGTAATAACATATGTACCTTTCAATGTCTTAACAGTCTCCCACCAATAGGTGCCTTCATTCTTCAGGTAGTAACTTGCAAACTCCATTTTATATTCCTCTCTCACCTTAACTAAAGCAAATGACTTCTCCATTTCCTTCAACCAAACTCTTGCTTCACTTGGATCTAAAGAACCTTTGAACTCTGGTGGATTCACCGCCTGGAAAGTCTTAAAATTTACCTGGGGATTGGCTTGTCTCTGTTGTTGTTGAGTTAGGTTAACTATTTTTTGGGTCAAGATCTGAAGAATTTGGGCCACAATAGGGTCTATGGGATTTTGATTTGCATTTTAGTTATTGTTGTCTTTGTTGTTATTGTTGGTTTCTTCATTTTGGGTGGTAGAACTGGTGTTTCTTCTAGGAGGCATCTTCTGTAAAGAATCAAACAACTTATTTAGTCTTTAAATCAAATCCTTTTTACAAAATGTTTTTATAAAATAGAAGTATATATTTTTGAAAACATTTTCAATTATTCAACTAAGTAAATTGCATTCTTCTTCATAGAGTGTAAACAATCAAGGGAAAGGGTATATGTTATCACAAGAGATTATAAGTTGTGTTGTAAATAAAACAGGTGCAGTATTGTAAATGACAATGTTGGAAGAGAAAAGATACTGATATATATATATATATAAATATATATATATATATATATATGTCAAAGTTGGTAGTACAAGCGTGAAATGATTCAATAAAAGCTAAAGTACAATAGACATACCCACTAGTCAACAAGTCTAGTCTATATATACAAAGCAAAAGTCTGTTGATATCATACTACACCAATAATATACATATAACATTTATCATAATAACACTGACATCTAACTCCAAGGAAACCCTAGTCCTTCAAGCTCCTCAAGCTCCTCCAAAACCCCTCTGGCCCACTCCACAAGATAATCAGGGGTGGTATACTCACAAGTAGCCCCATATAACCTGGCAGAAGCTACCCTCCAGAAGACATGAATCCTCTCTCTGAGCTCTCTCCCACCTTTCTCGATATCTCTGGTACTCAAAATATGTTGTAGCTCTCAAATCTTTCCCAAGAGGGTCTGTTGCTCCATAAGATTGGCCTCAAACTGATGGTATGGAACAGGGTGTGGGGTAAACTGAAAAGTTGCACTCACAGCTGAATGTTCGGTAGAACGAGAATTAGCAGGTGGGGGTCCTCGAATAGGTGGTCACACATCAAGGGGTGGTGAAATAGCTCGAAGAGGTGCATCCGTCACTACAGGGGGTAATATAGCTAGCACTGATGGAAGAACAGGGTATGGATCAGATCTGGGTGGGGATGGTTGTCCATGAATAGAAAGCTCTGAATGATCATATGGTACCTGGATAATAGGATATGCCATAGCTATTATCTGAAAATCAACAATGCAAGATAAGAATTTCAAATCGCAATTAGAATCATACCAAAACCTACTATAAAGTCGCACTCAACCTCTCGATGTCCTATCTTTGTATCGCTTATCTCTAATCATAACCCTCTACCCAAACCCGACAATCTAGGCTTTTATTATTGACTTATAACTTGTAGATCTCATACCAAACCTGTGACGCCCTCCAAATCTGGGTCAGAGATTTGGGCCCAGATTTGGGGTTTACAACACACACACACATACAATACAACCTGTATATGAAATAATATATGCAATGACCCTACACTACTCAATCACGAATCACAACAGGTTAAAGTATAAAACAAGCCACAACCTTAACTTATATTACATCATACCAAATCCCAACTAGTTTACCTTACAACTGATAATAAAATATTCTTACAAACTTGTAAAACTCAAAACTAAAGCATAAAGCTCCTGCTAGCTCGTTCCATCACTCAATCTGGAATCCTAGCTCGAACACTGGTCTGGGGATCCTCCCTACCAACAGTATCCTTCTTAACTGGAAAAAGAACATAAAAATGATCGCAAGAGTAAGCTAACTAGCTCAGCAAATTATATAACAATAACTGAGGATAAGCAATGATCAAATAAAATGATTCAGAAGAATCAAGTTTCTTGTTAAGAAATTATTAGAATTGGATATTCATTTGTAATTTTAAAAATGAAGGTTAGGCTATTGATCAGTCACACACTAACCCCGAGCAAGGCACATAACTCTGCTCTATATATACTGGATCCAAGGCACATATTGGCTTAATACGACCACGAATATGGTCTGACCATGAATCTGGTCCACATTTAGAAAACCATCCAATTATATAACAATTCAATATGATAAACAATGTAATGCAATAAAACAAGATCATAATTAACATTGATAAGACATTTATCTCAACGCATAATGCAATTTATGAATATCGTAGAGGTATATCAAGGTATGTATGAGGATTGGCTTCAATCCTTTAAAAGAAACGGGTAATAGATGAACAATATTTTAATGGTTATACAAGGTTTAGTTCTCTGATGTTACTAGGTATTGTAGAATGTATAAGTTTATGTATGTTCAAGCAATTATGTTTCAATGTTTGGTGTAGGGTGTGAATGTATGATTCTGTATCTGGGAATTCAACAATCAATGGTTCACAATAAATAAGGCTTACAGTTCAAGTATCAAATGATATGGTTAGGGTTTAGCGCTAAGCAATTCAAAGCACTTGCAATATAAAACAAAAACTATTAAGGGTACTTGTAACATTTCACAGAAGGTTCAGAAATACTTGCATTATCTCAACTAATTTCTAACTTCAATTGCACTCATCTATCGGTTCTTGTAATATTCCGTATTTTTAGAATTATTATAATTATTATTTGCATATATATGTGTGCTTTTATGATTTAGAAGGAATAAAATGGTGGATATTTTAATCATGTTTGACGAATTCGTGTATTAAATGGTAATGTGTGCTAATTGTTATGTGTTATATCGATCCTTGTTAATTTCTAAAAATATTTACTTAAATGTATTATTTTCAAAAGTTTATTTGAAAACCGATCATTTTATTGATATCGGTAAATTGAGTTCGTTTAATAATATTAGGGATTAGATGGATATTTGTAACATTTTAAGGCTCTTTTCGTGATTTTCTGAATTTGTTTCAAGTGCAGCTCGATTCGTTAATTGTAAAATGCGGGTATGTTGCACAATTCAAAAATGCTTTAAAAATTATGAAATTTTTATTTTATTAGTTTTTGATTATTTTGGGAATTTTAAAATTAATTTTGAATTATTTTGATTTATTTTTATCCATAAAGTATATTGTTAAATTACGGATGCGGGACGGAATCAAGGCACACAGGTTTATGTGTCAAGTCATTGGACATGTCTTTAATTCTTAAAAATTTATTGATGCGTGGCAACTGGCAATGCATGAGAAAAGAAAAAAAAAAGAAAAAAGAAAAGAAAAGAAAACCAGATCATCGCCTCAAATGTCACTATTTCCTCTGCCTCTCTCTCCTGTTGCCCCCCCTCCACCCCCCCCATATTTTTTTTACCCAGTCAAATCCTCCCGTCCCCCTTTTCCCTTTTCTTTCTCCCCAGCTTCCTTCTCCCTCTTTCTGTCTCTCCTCTTTCTCGTATATTGATATATTTTTAATTTTCAAAAATTCATATTTTACAAACCGTTCGTCCAAATTTCAATTATTATATATATAAACGATCAGCGCTTCGATACCTACACCAGGGTATTTATTTTGCAAGATTTTGAGGAGATAATTTGCGGGGTATATTTCTGTTATATTTCCGTTTTAATTTATTTTCGGGGCATAGAAAAGGAGTTTGACGTTGTTGATTACTCCACATGGCATCTCAGCGTGTATATATCTATCGCTATTAATTTTGGATTTTTCTAGATATATTTTCCGGACATCATATATTCTCTTCGGGGTGATCAGAATTTATTTTGGGTAACGATTTCGAAATTCCGTATGCGTACTTGTGTATATTATAGCATGTTAGTGTTTATATATTTATTTCGTAATTTTTAGAAGTGGTTTTAGAAGTCACTTTTGACCGTGTTATTCATTTCTTGAGTGTTTATACGCGTAAATATAAATTATTGTGTTGATTGTTGTTGGTTGTGTCGATATGATATCGACTGGCAGTCCGAGAAATAGAGGATGTGCTTTGAAGCAATCAATGATTCTTTAATCTGATTGATTTGAGTAGTAGTTGCTTCATGAGCTGTGTGTAAGGATCTAACAACTAAAGTTGATGCTTTCAAATGATTGAGTATATCAGGATTTGTAATCTTATGTTCTGTTATTTCCAGATGTGCAACAACTTTTTGTTCTGGAAATAGGATATGTATTATCTTTCCAATGAGCATTCCAGAGATTATCAAAATAATCTTTTTCTTTCGTAGCATCTAACTCTTTCATTTTCTGTTGTCTCACATGCATAGGCATATCTTCAGAGAAGAAAAGATCATCCTCAGGATCTATAATAGCATTCGAAACATTAGCTTCTTCACCATCATTAGATTCTTCAATAGCAACCGGATTTTGCACTAATTGCTGAACTTCATCACCAGCTTCAGCATGTAGAATAGAATTAGAAATTGGTGCGATATGTGATCCAGTAGTTTCAAAAGCTTCCACACCTTCAGCAGTTAACTCCACATCTTCAAGTATTGTAGATAAATGAATTAATGCTTCGAGATTAACTTCCAGAACCTCAGTTCCTGTAACATGCTGTGGTGATTCTAAAATGGATGAAACTTTATGAATGGACTGTTGTGCTAATACATCTTCAGCAACAACAGGGATTATCTCAGGTGATGGTAAAGTAGAGTAAATGGACTGTTTTTCAATAAAAATAGGGATTGTCGCATGCGGTGGAATAGTAGAATGTATGGACTGCAAGAAAGTATCAGTACTTAGACTTTTATGGAGATTAATAGCCCTTGGTACATTAGAGTTTTCTTGAGATTCAACAGATTGTTGTTCAGCATCTGTTTCTTTAGTACTCTGAGCACCTGTAAACATATAGCAATTAAAACTTAATCTCTTTATTCTTTTAAAGTAGTCTCACTACTCCTCACACCACACATCTCATAACTTTTAAGAGTCAGAGCTTCCTCACAAGGATTACTAAATCATATTTCTCATCTACCTCTCCTTTTTTTCATGAAGGATCTTGCCTCTCTTAAATTTTGTTTTTCTCTCAATCTTTTCACACATCTCACAGAAAAAGGCTCAGAAAGATTGTCCTACAGAATTAAGAGGTGGCTAAAGAAGGATGATATGTGGTCATACAACTAGAGGTAGTCCTTAAATGAGGTCTAGAAGTAATCATACCAACAGGATTTATATTATGAAAAATAAATGTTGAAAAGACTGAATTAGTATTTAGAATAAATGCTGATAAAGTAATATCAGTATTTATACCTTTTGAATACACAATTAAGCTCACAGTTGATATTGTGGTTATGACAGTTGTTGTTCATCAATATTGAGAACCTACATTTGAATTGGAGAGGATTTTATCAGGTTACTGTCATGTACTATAATCTCAAACCTTGTTCTTCTTGCAAAGAACTAACACTTAAATGTGTTTATTGAAAGCTATCACAGAGTCTTCAGTAAAAATTGATGAAACCTCTATGTCTCCGTTAGTATCATTAAGATCTAGCTAAGCAAGTAGTCTCTAACCAACTAAATGTTGTTTCTGAGTGGTGAGCACAATTCAAGAATTATGTCACTTATTTTTTGGAAACATTTGAGAAAAGAATTCAAGTGTTTCAATTGTGAGAAAAAATTTAAGATTTAAGATGTGTAATCTTAAGAAATGAGGGTGAACAACTTTCTTGATGAGAAAAAAAAAGTTTCAAAGAATTTGGATAGAATACAACACTCAAAGATTATAATTCTTGTAAACTCGGAATTAAATCTTTCATAAATTATTTCTTTAACAACAGTTACCTCCTGTAGTGTGCTTAATCTGTACTGAAGTGATCACATGAACTTAAACAGAGATTAGTTTATTCACATGCACTATTAAAACATCTGAAGTTAAGCATGCAGTACTGATTTAGATATCAACAGTTAAAAAGCATTCAAGCACACACAAGATATTAAGAAATTAGTCAAATAGATAGCAAAGAAGATAAAAATATTTCATTAAATATAAAGAAGATGAATACAAAGCAGAATCATAAAATAGTCCTAACACAAGTTAGAAACTATTCCTAGAGACTATCCCATCTTCAACTTTTTCAAAGCTTCTTGCTTCTTCATGGCTCGTCGGTGATAAATCCCCGAGATAGTCTTTGCAAGAGAGATAATTTTCTCTTGCAACTCAAGAGCTTCAAGTCTCTGCTGCTCAGCCTCATTGGCTAAGCGTTCATCCTCAAGAGTAATTTCCAACTGAAACAATTGGAGATCCACTCTTTGATCACTAGACAACTCCTCGTAAACTGATGATGGAATATCATGAGGACTAAAGATTTGATTGTTAATCTTAACTCTATGTCCCCAGGGGTCATAATAGACATTACCCTCTTCGAACTTGAAAGTTGTATAGTAAGTTCCAGCAATAGTACGAGTATAAAACAAATGTTGAGCCATGAACATTTGAGAAGTTGAAAAGTTGTGTTCAAGAAGACTTGAAATATGAGTGTTTGAAGTGAAAGGTCAGTGAGAAGTTTTGAGAGTGGAGGGTTTTATTTATAGAAGAAAAGTTAGAAACTGAAGAGACATTTTGATTAACCATGTAATAATTAACCATAATGCAAATACACGGTTACGCGTATCTAGGTAAACAAAAAGTAATCTCTCTCTTCAGATTCCTATTCCCAATGTAAATACTCAAGTATTACAAGATACTCGCATCAATAGCTAACCCATTTAAGCAATTAAAAGATATTCCACTATCTCACTGAATAATTAAAAATATTGCTTAACCATTTATTCTGAATAAATTCAAAATAATCAATGAAGTATAACAATCAATCATGTTTTGGTCATTATCAGTATTTTAATTACGACTATCAGGACTTATCAGTCAAAACTGGGTTGACCCATATCAGAATTTATCAACTACTGATAGTACCTATTAATCAAAACAAGTTTAACTAATAATAGAGCATGTAAGCATGATCAGTAGTTCAACATGCAGTTTTCACACAAAATCATTTAGCATAATTTGCATGTTATCATGGCATCAACATTTAGCACAAGAATCAAGATCTAACAAGCACTGGCAAATAATAAGATACCATGTTTCAATAATATCAGCAATCTTAATTATCAGATTTTAAGAATTATCCTGATATCATTCCCAATTCATTCACCAGTCTTGTGAAAGTAGCTTCACAGAGAGGCTTGGTGAATATATCTACTACTTGCTGATCTGTTGGAACAAAGACCCATCCCACTGTATCTGTTTCCACATGTTCCCTTATGAAATGGTACCTGATATTGATGTGCTTAATCATTGAATGTTGCACTAAAATAACAAGTCCTTGACAATTTACTTCTAAAGTAAGAATTACTCAATTCTAACATAGCCAATTAATTTATTTTTACATTTATTAATTTATTTTTACATTTTTATGTCTTAGCTGAGGAGATAATAGGGAGCAATGAGTTTCCAAACTGCTAACGTTGTATTGTGATGGCATATGGAGTTGGAGGATGAAATAATTATACAAATGGCTTAACCATTTGTTTGCTTGGTTTAGGTAGAAACATAATATTTTTGCTCCACACATATTCACTTCTTTCTTATTAGCCTGGCATGTGTTACTTATTCATATGAGTCTAAGAAATTTTTTACTAATAGAAATATATAAGTCATAAGTAGGAATTTACAGCTTTTTCTATTCAAATTTGAAAATCAGTCGGACCTGAAGTTTAACTTGGTGGAAATTTGTTTCACGGTTAATGAAAATCAAAACCTTAAACTCATGTTTTAGTGTTTAGATTATCAATTTAATTGTGTTGAGTAAGAACTTCATTTCCTTCTGGTGGATAAATCAAATACATCAAAACGTTTGACATTCCATATCATTCTCATTCCCATTAATCATCATTTTCATTCTGGATTCTCATTCCCATTCTCATTACATCCGAGCGCCTCCTTAAATTCGCTATACACTGTAGCTTAACATATATGTTATCGACTCATCGTAATTATGCTAAACAACTAGTATAAATTTATAAATTTCTGTTCAGTTGAGTTTACATATATATAAGTTTGAATAAATCCATTTTGCGAACAATGTACAAATAAGGGCAAGTACAAGAGGTTAATTGCACACTTGATTACAATTGGAGTATCAAAGCCAAAAAGCAAGCAAACCAATTAGGGAATTTAATGGAATACAAAATGCTTCAAAAATCAACTACTTAAAATATAGTACTTGCAAGAGGACAGGATGATTTGGTAGCTAAATTTGTACTACTACAAGATATTAATCATCCAGTTGATAAGAAATGAATACATATTGCATGTTTTGAGATTAATCTTTGATCAACAATTCTTGTGCATGATCACAGATGGCGATATCTAAAGTAAAAAACAGTAGGGGGGTAGACAAGTTAGTTTATAGCTTTTCTGGTATATTGCGTACGTGGGAACTGGGGACAGAGTTGACTTCTGCATAACTGCTTCAATTACAAAAGCTTGCTTCTCTTGGTGCATTAGCTGAAAACAAAGCACACATACTTGAAATTTAAAAGAGTAAGTTGAATTCCTAATACGAGATAAGTTATGTAGCAATAATTGTCGTTCAAGGACTCCGAACTTTGTTGATAGCTTAATATGTTGCAACAATCATCATTCAGGAACTCGGACCTTTGTTTATAGCTTCTGACTTGGGAAACATTATTTTATTTTCTTTGATGTTCTTGTTGACCTTTGTCTGTCATCAAACAGCAACATCTTTATCCTGCTCCATATAAACTTAAATAAACATACACTTACTCTACATTCTGAGTTTTTTAATATTCTCCAATTTTTTCAATAAAACAGTAGTTAGGTGCTCATTAAAAATAGCAATGGAGATTTGCTGACAAGGGTTTTTTCTCTACTCCCTCATCTCATAAATTATCACCCTTTTCAAGAAAAACCATTAATACTTGAGATCAAGTACCCAAAAATACATAGTTACATGCACAGTCTTCATTCCTCAACACAACTAAACATTTTCCATAATCCTCTGCATGCAAAATATAACCAGTCTAATGAGTCAAACACTGGCCTTCTGTTTTCTTCATTTTCCTTCATCACTTACATCTTTAGTTTGCTGAAACTTTGTCAAACAAACATAGTAACATTATTGTCAAAACACTTATTTCTTCAACCATTGTTTCTTGTTCTGTATCTTTTCATTGTTTGTAGCTCTGTTGTCTGCAAGAATTCATCATCAAACACTAGTACTTTATATGTTCTTCTTGAACTGAGACAATCAGTTGTAGATGACCCCCAAAATGTACTCCAAGACTGGTCTGTAAGAAATCCAAGCAATGTCAATTTTACAATATTGAAGTTCTCAATGAAGTTACTTGAGTGGAAAAATAAGCATAATTGCAGTTATAATGGCTCTCATGACTTGCTTCACCTTATTGGATTAGTCTTGCTCGATATTCATAAATTTCCCTAAAAGTACTACACCATGCGAAAGTTGATTAAAGGATTGCTTATGCAGTATGAGAAAATTGAGGCTTGCGGGAATGATTGTATGTTATTTTACAAGGAACATAGTGACAAGAAAAAGTGTGATATATGCAATAGAGACAGATACTGGAAGCATAAAGATCCTAAAAACAGAAGATTCCACAAAAAATATTGCGTTACTTTCCTACTACCATGAGATTACGACGTCTATTCAGGGCCGAGACTATTGTAAAATGTATCAGATGGCACCATGATAGAATTACAATTGAGGAAGAATTACGTCACCCAGCGGATGAAGATAAATGGAAATAATTTGATCGGAGATTTTAAAGATTTTCAAAAGAGATTCGAAATGTAATACTCGGGCTCTCTACAGATGGATTTGACCCTTTTCTAGACAAGCATACGAAGAAGTGTACGGTATGGCATGTGGTAGTTCTTGTGTACAACCTTTCTCCCTCTATGTGTACAAAGGCTCCATATATGTTCATTCCTCTTCTTATTCCCGGGCCGATTGTTAGTCCCTTAACAATATGACAAGAATTACAGAAGGGGGGTTGAATGGAATTCTTGAAGCTTTTTCTTGAAATAAAATGTTCTAACTCAAATATAAATATAAGTGTATTGATTAGCACAATGCGGAATAAAAACTTAAGTGAATCAAAACACAAGTAATTAAAAACAAGAGTCTTTAAAAACTTTCTGGTGGATTTGAATGATTTCACCAGAGATATATATTATATATCGAGAGAACCCTGTGTGCAGAAATGCTCACAGCTGCTTACAACAATTGAACTTCTAAGACTACATAGAAATGCTAAGAATCCTGCTTACAAATGTTTCTCTGTTTTTTTGTTTAGATCGATAGTGTCTTAGTTATTACTTCTTGGTTTATATATCACCAAGATTACAAAGTAATAAGACAAGATAATAAAATAAAAACTATCTAGTCTATTACAATGCTACTTCATTACTCTATTCCAGCATCTTTGAATATCTTCATAATAGCATGGAAATGGCAATGCTTCTTTGTTCTCGAAAACCCACTTGAATAGGCTACCACATTCCATTTGCATCCACCCGACGCATGTGACTGTGTTGTCACTGTCAACAGATATTTGAATTCTTTATCCGTCGGTTTTATGATCATCCGTCGAGTTATTGATCATCAGTCGGGTTGTCTATTTGATCATCCGTCGACTACATTGTAGGTTATCCGTCGGGTAGCAAACTGGCACTTGACTTCATTTCATTTATATAGAATTACAAGACATCATCTATGTACAATTAATCAACCTATTCTGCATATATAGTTAAAGTCAACATGACTTGAATACTACTTACAGAATCTAAACAATGGTGAATGCAGAAATGTGCTACAGACTTATTGTTACATAAGCTACTCACTCGATGGATAATAAGTCATCATCCGTCGGGACTATAATGAGTCAACTTTTCCTTATCAGCTGCTCTTAAGTTGGCTGCTGCTGCATTGATCAGATCTATACAGTCTGTAACTGATGGCTTTGAGATAGCAATTGAAGGTACAGTTACTTTACTGATTTGAATCTGAAGCCTCTCCCCCTCACTTGATCCTTTATCCACCTTTTTGTTATCATCAATTTGAGTAGAGGAGGGGGTTTGAGCATCCACCAGTTTTTGAAGTAGATCAGTCTGTTGGGCTTGATGGAGATGAATGGCAGTTAAAGATGCTTCTACGGCTGACATTCTTGTGTCCAAGGCATCTATCTTGGTTGACAGATCAGAATTTTTCCTTAATTGCCTCTTGATGTCAAGCATTGTAGCTTCTGGAAGTTTAGAGTATATCCTGTCTGAAATAGCCCTTTTCATCTCCTCAATATCATTCTTCATAGTATTCACATCTCTAGCATGCTGGAAGCCCTAGATTTGTTGAAGTTGCAGGGAGGCTAGATGTGCCTGAAGGAGCTTCTTGGTGCTGGCATTGGTAGTGGTTTGAAGAGCAGTATTTGTCTGATTGATTAATTGGATCAGGGTTGTCATGAAGTAATGCTCATCACAGTGCTTTGAGAATGCCCATGATGGCATACCTGACCTTGAACTTGAGCCTAATTCTCCCCTATATCCATTGCTTCATATTCACTATCCAGACTCTCATCTCCAAAGAAATCAGCTGAACCACCAGTCTCATAGTCCACATCACCAGCTGTAGAAGGCGAAGCTGTGATGGCATCCTTAGCTCTCATTATAGACTGAGTGGTATGTACCAAATTCAGCATCCTTTCTGCATTGTCATTGCCCTGTTCAGCTAGAAGTTGATAAGCTGGAACAGGGTGAGTAAATGCCTCAGCATCAAGGGAAGTGGAATCTATAACAGCTTTAGGATGCTGAGATAGTCCTTCCCTGTCTGCATCCTGGACATTCATTAACTCACTAGCAATGACATCCATCCTTATTGCTCCAGTACCTGTATTTCTCTCATTTTCTCTCTTTTGTTGCATCAGGGTCTCACCCTGGCTCCCCACCCTCACACCCTCACCTTCACCTACTAAGGTGGGACTCCTCTCACTCTCTTTTGCCAATCCTGAAGAAATGGATTGCAGATTTTTACTCATTTCCTCTCCTTTTTCCTGGGAGCAACCCAGACTCTCACTCAAAATATTCTTCTCTCTCAATCCTAAGAGTGATTGTACAACCACTAAATCTTCTGCACTGAAATAATTGAAGTTTGAAGTTGTGCAGAGATACTCGACGATTGAGTGATATCCATTGAGTGAGTGGTTTTACTATCCGACGGATAACTGCTGTTAGGCTTATCCGTCGGGATACAATCACTACTCGACGGATGAGCAATATCCGTCGAGAGAGTAGAAATGAATGAGCTGGGAATAGAAACTATTGTTGACTCTGTGCTGATTGAAGATATTTTAGGCACATATGACACAACAGTTCCTGAAAGAATTAGCAAGTGAGCCAACAAATCATCTAAAAGATGATGCTCACTTGCACTAGATTTTGGCTTCCCCAACAGAGTTAAAGAAGGGGAATCAGGAATTGATGTGTTTATCATATCCACTTCCAGAGAATTTGTTGGTGAGTTTAGTGTTTGAGGTGCTTCTATAACTAGAGATTTTGGCTGTGACTCCACATTTATTGGAGCCACATCAAACTGAATTTGTGAAGGTGCAGTGACTGTGTCTTTAGCACCAGTTTACACAGTGTGTGTACCCTGTGCATCCCCAAAGGTTCTTGATTTCTTCTTTCTAGTATAAGTTTGGGGTGAGCTTGTGTCCCAAACCCTCTTGGCCTATGCTCTTGGTTGAGAGCTTTATTCAATAGCTACATCCTTTTGGGAGGATGGAGCTAGAAATGAACTTTTGTCCTTTTTAAGCACTGCAGTTTGTTGGGAAACTGCAGTGTGGCTAGGCTGGGATTCACTCAACTATCCAACCTTATTCTTGGGGTTTCTTTTATGTTCACCCCTTCCCTCACCTAACTTACCCTCTTTCACACTCCCCTCTTTGACTTTAGTGGATTTTTCAACTGGCATCTTTTGGGAGATACCAGAGGGGGCTTTCTTTGATTTGGATTTTGAAATAAATGAAGGTTTTGCAGCTTTGGTAGGCAACTGTTTGGTCATTGACACAGTTGCCATAGCTACACTTGAACTCAAAGAAATTGTGGAGGTTGGAATAGTTGTAGGGATTGGTGAATTTACCTCACTTACCTGAGGTGCTTGCATTACAGGAAAGTAGAACATTGGCACATCCTTGTGATGATTGGCCATGTTCAAATCTGCAATGAGCCTTCTCTTGTGAACTCAACAATCTAGTTTGTTGTTAGGGTTTTCAAGCACAATCTCTTCACAGAGGTGGTTTGCTAATAACATAAGAAATATAGCATAATACACATTCTTACCTCTTTCATTTAACTCTCCTAATTTAAAACCTAACTCAAACAAGACAAGGTCACTGAAATTTTAGAATTTATTTGTAACTAGCATGTAGAGCATGTTAAGCATGGAAATATTCACTGAATCAAAATTACTAACCTTTCCTAAGAAAATTTTGTAACTACATCACACAAGAAACTCCACTCTTTCCTAAGACCCATTCTCCTAATATCACCCAGTTTAGAAGTAGAAAGTGCATAGTACATGGAATTAAGCATATTGATTATCAGTGTCAGTGTGTGGTAAAGTCACATTCTTATCAGGAATTTTGAAACATGCTATTATCACATCACTATTAATACAGAATTCTTTACCTTTAATGGTTAGAGTGATGGTCTTATCTGTAGAGTTGTAGGTAGCAGTGGTGCACATCTCTTCAACAACTTCACAGAAGATTGTGGGTGATTCCAGCATGGCATAGTTGAGCTTGCAACTCTTCACAAAGTCCATCATCTTGTGATAGTCTCCAGATTGCTGAATACCCTTATTCACTAGTGCGGTGAAATTGTTCTTCTCATAAATGAACCCAGTTTGAGACATAATCTTTACAACAGGTGCCATTGTTAGAGAATAAGAGCTTGAAGAGAAGGAGAGTAAGTGCTTTGAGAGAGAATGAAATTAGAGCAGTTGAGTTGAGAATGATAAAAAAAGCAATTGCAATAAAATAAGCTTTTATACTATCTCAAAAATAACTGATAAAAATAATAAAGTAAAATAAAGTAACCAATAGAAATTGCCTAAAATAGCCGTTAAAAAAATAAACTGTAAAAATTCCCCCATTATCCGTCGTGTTATGCTTACAAACTGTAAGTATACTCGATGGATAATGTACAGGGAATTAACGGCTGAGATTAAGACAATTCGACAGATGAGGATAAACTGTTACCCGTCGAGACATAAAATAATCCATAAACATAATTAATTTTTATTAGCAAATAGTATATCAACGGATGATCAAACTCGATGGATAAAGATCATCCGTCGAGATTTAAATTTTGACTTAGCCAAAATTTCATTCAAGACTGAAAAATCAATTAAGTTTTTGGCTGCATTTCAACTTGCAAATTAACTCAGATAGATTTAAGAGTAATTAAGCATACCTAACTCACTTACCAACCTTGAAAAGGTGGATTCATCCAGTGGCTTGGTAAATATATCTGCAAGTTGCTTCTCACTTGAAACAAAATATAGTTCCACAGTACCATTCATTACATGTTCCCTTATGAAGTGGTACTTGATATCTATGTGCTTTGTCCTTGAATATTGTACTGGATTTTCAGTGATGGCAATTGCACTTGTGTTATCACAGAAAATAAGAATCCTTTCAACTTGCCAACCATAGTCTAGCAATTGATTTTTCATCCATAAGATCTGTGCACAGCAACTACCAGCAACAATATATTCAGCGTCAGCTGTAGAAGTAGAAACTGAATTTTGCTTTTTACTGAACCAGGACACAAGCTTGTTTTCTAGAAATTGACAGGTTCCTGTTGTACTTTTTCTATCAATTCTACAACCTACATAATCTGCATCTGAATAACCAGTTAGATCAAAACCAGAATCTCTAGGGTACCAAATGCCAAGATTTGGTGTTCCCTTGAGATATCTGAAAATTATCTTAATAGCTACTAAGTGAGATTCTCTAGGATCAGCCTGAAATCTAGCACACAAACATGTAGGAAACATTATATATGGCCTACTAGCTGTTAAGTACAGAAGTGAGCCAACCATGCCTGTATAACTTGAAATTTCCACAGACTTTTCATTAGTGTTTAATTCAAGCTTAGTTGCAGTGGCCATGGGAGTTTTTGCAGATGTGTAATCGATTAGATCAAACTTCTTTAAAAGATCAAAAATATATTTAGTTTGACAAATGAATATTCCATCACTAACTTGCTTAACTTGTAAGCCAAGAAAGTAAGTTAGTTCTTTTATCATACTCATTTCATACTTACTTTGCATCAATTTGGAAAACTTTTTGCAAAGTTTCTCATCTGTAGAACGAAAACTAATATCATCTACATAAATTTGAACAAGTATACTAGAGCCATTAACATTTCTGAAAAATAAAGTTTTATCGACAGTACCTCTTGTGAAGTGATTTTCCAAAAGGAACTTTGATAAAGTGTCATACCAAGCTCTAGGTGCTTGCTTTAGTCCATAAAGAGCTTTCAAAAGATAATAGACATGTTCTGGAAAATTTGGATCTTCAAAGCCAGGAGGTTGACTAACATAGACTTCTTCCTCCAAATTTCCATTTAGGAAAGCACTTTTGACATCCATTTGATAGACCTTGAAATTAGCATGGGCTGCATAGGCTAAGAAGATTCTGATTACTTCAAGTCTTGCAACATGAGCAAATGTTTCATCAAAATCTATTCCTTCTTGTTGACAATAGGCCTTAGCAACCAATCTAGCTGTGTTCCTGACTACTATGCCATTTTCATCCATCTTGTTTCTGAATACCCATTTAGTATCTATTGGATTCTTTCCTTTAGGCTTGGGCACCAGCTTCCATACATTATTCCTTTCAAATTGGTTTAGCTCCTCCTGCATAGCTAAAATCCAATCAGGATCCAACAAAGCTTCTTCTACCTTCTTTGGTTCTTCCTTGGAAAGAAAGCTGCTATATAGACATTCTTCCGGAGTTGCTCTTCTTGTTTGAACTCTAGAAGAAACATCACCAATGATAAGCTCAAAAGGGTGATCCTTTGTCCATTTCCTTTGTTGAGATAGATTAGCTCTAGATGAAGAAACCTCATTGTTGTCTTGATGTGTGATTGAGTTTTGATTGTTAGAAACTCCCCCTGAGTTTATGGATCTTTGATTTGAGAAAGGGGAACTTTCTATAGGTGATCTATCTTGACTTTCTGCTCCTTTTGATATCCCGAAGGATGGTGAATTTTGAGTATCGACGGATGAAGCTGGTTGTCTCCCGACGGATAACGTAGATTGCCTTCCGACGGATGAAGTATTGTGCAACTCGACAGATGTTGAGTTTTGTGCTTCATTGGTAGTAGATTTATCTGCATTATCCTTAGACACTGTTTCTTGATCACTTTCATCATCACTGTCATCACTAACCATCTCCATATTGTCGAATTTGAGGCTCTCATGGTAATCTCCATCTTTCAGTCCTTCAATCTTTTTATCATCAAACACAACATGTATTGATTCCACAACAATGTTGGTTCTTAGATTGTAGACTCTATATGCTTTACCAACATCATATCCAACAAAAATTCCTTCATCTGTTTTAGCATCAAACTTTCCATTTTGATCAGTTTGATTTCTCAGAATATAGCACTTGCAGCGAAAGACATAAAGAAAATTTAGAGTTGGCTTCTTGTTCTTGAACAATTGATAGGGAGTCATACATCTTGCTTGATTAACCAGAGAAATATTATGAGTGTAGCATGCAGTATTTACAGCTTCAGCCCAGAAATATGTTGCCAGTTTTGATTCTTCAAGCATTGTCCTTGCAGCTTCAATAAGTGATTTGTTCTTCCTTTCTACTACTCCATTCTGTTGTGGAGTCCTTGCTGCTGAAAACTCATGTAGAATCCCATTTTCCTCACAAAATGCTCTCATGACAGAATTCTTGAATTCAGTTCCATTGTCACTCCTGATTCTTCTAAGCTTGGAATCAGGATGATTATTGACTTGCCTTATGTGATTGATGATGATTTCACTAGTCTCATCTTTAGACTTTAGGAAATATGTCCAAGAGAACTTTGAGAAATCATCTACAATTAATAGGCAAAATCTTTTCCTTGAGATGGAAAATACATTGACTGGTCCAAACAAATCCATGTGAAGTAGTTGCAAAGGCTCTTCAATTATTGAATCAAGTTTCTTTCTGAATGATGCTTTAATCTGCTTACCTTTTTGGCAGGCATCACACAGTCCATCCTTAGAAAACTCCACTAGAGGAATGCCTCTAACTAGTTCTTTCTTCACTAGCTCATTCATGGTCTTGAAGTTTAAATGGGATAGCTTCTTGTTCCATAACCAACTTTCATCTTGACTTGCTTTACTGAGAAGAGAAGTTACAGATTCTGTATTAGATGAGTTGAAATCAGCTAGGTACACATTTCCTTTTCTCACACCGGTGAGAACCACTTTGTTGCTTCTTTTATTAGTCAAAATACAGGCTTCTGAGTTCAAGGTTACTGAGTTGCCTTTATCACAAAGCTGGATGATACTCAACAAGTTGTATTTGAGACCATCCACTAAGGCAACCTCCTCAATAATGACATTGTCCTTTAAAATCAAGCCATATCCCACAGTATAACCCTTCCTGTCATCTCCAAAGGTAATACTTGGGCCAGCTCTTTCCTTAAACTCTGTGAGCAGGGTAGAATCACCAGTCATGTGTCTTGAACAACCACTATCCAAGTACCAAAGATTTTTTCTATTTCCCTACACACATCAAAATCAAATCAAGTTAATTTTGGTACCCAAGTTTCCTTGGGTCCTACCTTGTTAGCTTTCTTTTTCTGTTTCTTAGGCTTTATCTCATTTGACTTAGGAATCTCAAATTCATCCTTAGTCATTTGAGTTGGGTCTTTGAAACCATTCATTGCAAGAGAATTATCATGCATATTATGACTAACAGGAAATGGCATGTTATGTATAAACATATTATTCCAGTAAGGCATGCTAAATGGCATTTGTGGCATACTATATGCAGCATAATACGGATTAGGTGCAAATGGCATATTCGCAAACTGTGCATTCATGTTCTGTGTAGACATAGTACTAATAGGCATGGGAGGCATGGCATTCATGTTAGGAAATTGAGGTTGCACAGATATGGAAGTAGGCATGGCAGATTTACAGTTAACAGACAAATGATTTACACTACCACACTTGACACAGCTTTTTCTAGGAGCATATTTATCAGGTGTGTAGTTATTGTGTTTGTTAATCCCTACTTTACCATTCCTATTGTTTTTCTTTTTAGTCTCTGTTTTTACCTCAATCTTATCAAGTCTGTCACTTAATTGTTTGACAGTCATGTGACCAACATTAACCTTTTTCCCTTTCTTAACCTAACTCGATTCTCCTGAAACAAAGTTCTTGGAACCAGACTCATACTTCTCATTCAGCTTAACAAGTTTGGATTTACTGATAGGCTTGCTCATAGCCGACGGATGAGGATTTTCATCATTCGACGGATAACCATTTTTGTTATCCGACGGATGATCCTCATCATCCGTCGAGTCTACATCTGTAAGCACTCCATCTACCAAATTTGGTTCTAGTTTCTCTTTGTTCTTTTTCCAAGCAGTATCACAGAAGGACTGAATTCCTTGAACTTTGGTGATTTGAACATAGACATCCCTGGATGTTTTCCATGCTTTAATCACCTCTTGTTCACGCTCGAGCTGCTTCTTTAAAATTTCCTCTATTTTCAAGGACTCGGTTAATTCCTCCTTGGCAATTTTACACTCAATTCTTAATTTTTCAAAATCAATAAACTGAGACTCAAGCACATTATTTCTCTCACTCAAAAACAAATTGTTTTCTTTGATTTTAGCATTTTCTTTAGTAAGAGACTTAAGTGTAATACGCAAATGATATAACTCTGTAGACATGTCATTTATGGCATCATTACACTCAGCTTTAGATAAATGTGCAAGGTTTGTTGTAATTACCTGATTACTTGAAGAGCTTGTTTCTGTCTCATCGGACTTGGCCATTAGGGCTAGATTGACATAGCTGACATCTTCATCTTCATCCAGACCATCTATTGGCCAGTCATTTTCTTGTGTTATGAAAACCCTTTCCTTTTGGTTAAGCAGCTCAAAGTATTTTTGCTTATAATCCACTGGCTCAAACTTTTTCCTAATTGAATCTGACTTCCTACACTCACTGGAAAAGTGCCCTGCCAGGCCACATTTGAAACATTTGAATTTTTATTTATCCACCATGTTTCTATTTGGTTTGGCTGCTCCAAAGTTCTTCTTGAAATTGAGCTTGGAAAATCTCCCGGAAAGAAATGTTAGGTGTTCATCAATGTCTTCCATGTCATCTTGGCTCAGAGAATCTTCACTTTCTACTACAAGCCCCTTGCCCTTGTTCTCACAGACCCTTGAAGTTGATTCAACAGCTTCCATCTTCATTTTCTTCTCCTTTTCCAACTCAGCAACTAGTGCAATAGATCCTTATTTCTTCTTTCCTCTCTCCATCCTTTCATCCTGCTCTATTTCAAGCTCATAGGTTTTCAGGATGCCATACAGTCTCTCCAAAGTAAACTCCTTATAATCCTGTGAGTTTCTTAATGAGACTGTCATTAGTTTCCATTCCTTTGGAAGAGATCTAAGGAATTTCATATTGGAGTCTTTTGTCTGATAGACCCTTCCATGCAACTTTAGAGCATTTAGTAGTTTTTGAAACCTACTAAAAATGTCAGTGAGAGACTCACTTTCTTCATTGTGAAAATGCTCATATTGCTGAATCAAGAGCTGCATCTTATTTTCTCTAACTTGCTCAGTGCCATCACAGATTATATGTATTGTATCCCAAACATCCTTGGCAGTTTTGCAGTTGATAATGTTGTCAAACATATCTCCATCAACTCCATTAAACAGGATGTTCATGGCCTTTTTATCCCTCCTGACTTGTTCAATGTAAAGATCAGACCATTCATGCCTTGGCTTGGGGACTGATGGCTTGTTTCCTGTTGCTGCTCTCATTGAAACATAAGGGCCTCTTTCTATGCAGTCAACATAGGCCTCATCTTGAGAAAGCAAATGAAGATGCATCTTTACCTTCCAATGATGGTAATTATCTTTATCCAGAAAAGGGATCTTGACTCCAACATTCTTCTTGTTCATCTTGCTGTATTGTTTTGATCTTTAAACTCTTTGTAAGTTAAGAGCTTGCTCTAATACCAATTGTTAGTCCCTTAACAATATGACAAGAATTACAAAAGGGGGGTTGACTGGAATTCTTGAAGCTCTTTCTTAAAATAAAATGTTCTAACTCAAATATAAATATAAGTGTATTGATTAGCACAATGCGAAATAAAAACTTAAGTGAATAAAAACACAAGTAATTAAAAACAAGAGTCTTTAAAAATTTTCTTGTGGATTTGAATGATTCCACTAGAGATATATATTATATATCGAGAGAACCCTGTGTGCAGAAATGCTCACAGCTGCTTACAACAATTGAACTTCTAAGACTACAGAGAAATACTAGCAATCCTGCTTACAAATGTTTCTCTGTTTTCTTGCTTAGATCGATAGTGTCTTAGTTGCTACTTCTTGGTTTATATATCACCAAGATTACAAAGTAATAAGACAAGATAATAAAACAAAAACTATTTAGTCTTTTACAATGCTACTTCATTACTCTATTCCAGCATCTTTGAATATCTTCATAATAGCATGGAAATGGCAATGCTTCTTTGTTCTCGAAAACCCAGTTGAATAGGCTACCACATTCCATTTGCATCCACTCGACGCATCTGATTGTTTTGTCACTGTCAACGGATATTTGAATTCTTTATCCGTCGGGTTCATGATCATCCGTCGAGTTATTGATCATCAGTCAGGTTGTCTATTTGATCATCCGTCGACTACATTGTAGGTTATCCGTCGGGTAGAAAACTGGCACTTAACTTCATTTCATTTATGCAGAATAACAAGACATCATCTATGTACAATTAATCAACCTATTCTACATATCAAGTTAAAGCCAACATGACTTGAATACTACTTACGGAATCTAAACAATGGTGAATGCAGAAATGTGCAACAGACTTATTGTTACATAAGCTACTCACTCGATGGATAATAAGTCATCATCCGTCGGGACTATAATGAGTCATTCATCGGGACTATAAATCTTATCCGTCGAGAGCTACATTATTTCACTAAGTAAAATCTACTAAGGTATTTTGTTCATGAAATCATCAAGTACACAACATATACACAACACCGACAGATCCAACAAAAGACTGGCATGTTTATCTTAGGCCATAAATTGATGAATTAAAAGTGTTGTGGAATATCGGGGTTGAAACATATGACATGTTCTCACGTACAAGTTTTATCATGAAGGCGGCACTTTTGTGGACTATTAGTGACTTTCCTGGACATGTCATGCTTTGCAGATGGTTCACCAAAGGTAAGTTACCGTGTCCAGTTTGTATGGGAGAAGTAAAAGGTAAACAACTCAAATATGGTGGGAAAATAAGTTTTATGGCACTACTCGATATTTTTTAGAGATAGATGATCCCCTATGAAGGAATACTAAATTTGGAAGTGTAGAGAGACGATCAGTTTGTGCTCGACATTCAGGGGGTCGTGCAAAGGTGATGTTTGAGCGAACACAGTTTCCCCCTCCGGGAAAGTCACATGAGGAAAAACCAAGATATTATGGGGTGAAACATAATTGGACTCATTTTTCTCCATTTTTTGAGATTCCATATTGGGAGACACTCAGCCTTCGTCATAATATTTTATGTTATGCACACAGAAAAGAATGTCTTTGATAATATTTTCACATAATTTTTGGCGATGCTAAGAAGACCAAAGATAACACAAAGTCAAGAAAAGATTGTCAAGAATTAGGTGTACACCATGAGTTGTGGATTTGAAGTGATGGTACCGAACCACATGCATCATATAAACTTACAAAGAAACAAGTTCATAAATTATTCAAGTGGAGTGTCTCATTTAAACTTCCAGATGGTTATGACTCAAACATATCTAGTTGTGTCAATTGGGAAAAAATTGCATTCGTGGTATGAAATCACATGATGGTCACGTCTTCATGCAAAAATTGTTGCTTATTGTTAGTCATGACCTTCATCTGAAGCATGTAGCTGATCCTATCATTGAATTCTGCAACTTCTTTCAAGATATATGCTCTCCAACTCTCAAGCTCAGATTTAGAAAAAATGGAGAAAGAAATAGTGAGGATAATGTCCAAACTTGAAACCGTCTTTACTCCTGGTTTATTTGATCTAATGGAGCATTTGCCACTACATTTAACAACTGATTATAAGTTGGGTGGGCCAGCTAATAGGCGTTGGATGTATTTTATTGAAAAATACTTGCACAACTTGAAATTGAAAGTAGGAAACAAAGCTCGAGCGAAAGGTTCAATGGACACGATTGTCGATAATATGGTGAAATTTTAGTTATTAATAAGTTGATATATGGAGGAAATTGTGATGGTTAAGCGAGTTGTGAACAATAGAGGAAATAATGGAGATGAGGTACCAGGCAGAAATGAAGATGAAGATGAAGACCTCGATATACAAAACTATCCGCTAAAGAAGTAGGCTTTGTCATATTAGCCTGGTAATATCTACTTAGCTTTTTATGAACTGAAAGACTTTTTGGGTTTTAGAATTCTGCTCCTCTTTTGTAAAGCTATGTGTAGCTCTTGTTTTAAATTATATGGGGTATGTAACCAATGGTCATCAAACTTTCTAGTACTAAACATCGATGACCAAACTAGCTGGGCATAACTATAACTAACCAGTTTAATGATTTTGAAGCTAGTGTCGGTTTTATATATTTTCCTCTATTATTTTATGATGTCTGTTGCGTCAACGAAAAGAAATGGCTTTCTCTTTAGAGGTAGTTCAAAACAGGAATTTCTTTTTGGGGATTGTGTTATGTAAATTCGACCGAAACCAGTTGAAAATAATAATCCACCAAAAATGGTTAAAATTGAATATCTACTGAAAACAGTAGAATTTAATTTTTGACTAAAAGTGGTCGAATTTGACAAACAAGCATATATAGTCGAATTTGGCATTTTTGGCGGGTTTTTCAAATTTTAAAGAAAAATTAAAAATTAAAGTCAAAATTATTGCGGGATTTTTAAATTTAAATTTGACTGAATGCAGTTGTATTTATGCAGTTGTATTTAGCAGGACGTATTGAACCGGCCTAATACAACCGTTTTACTAAATACAACCGTTTTTGGGCAGTTGTATTTAGGCTTTTTTTTGTAGTGAGTTAAGTCCACTGGTTATCCTATTTCTGTTCCTGTACTATTTAGATTAATAGCTATACCTCTTTGAGGGTTTCACAGAGTGAATATGTGTTATATTGCTATAAAACTCTTTTTGCCCTTAAACAAGTATGACATTTGTGAGCAAGCGTCATCTACCTATGGATTAGGGGTTGCTACAAGAGCTTAATCAACAATACATCCTCTAATTCTCTCTATTAATACATCATTCTCTTAGGTGAAATTTTTCCAAAATTGCTCCATATCTGAAACACTTCTAATTTCCTCATAAAAGATAGCTTAATCAACAATACATCCTCTAGTTAGGCATGTAAACACGTTTGTTTCCTTTATTTCAAGTCTCTAATGGCAAACTTAGCTAAATCTTTCTGGGTACCAGCATAGGATCCGACAAAACTCAGCTACATAACTAGATGAATATCACAGTTATGTTAAATATTTCACAAAATAAAATTGTATAAGTTATTTTAGTGTTATCTGTCAACTAAACTTATAGGAAATAAGTCTTAGCTCTCAATCAAATTAGAAACTTCTAAACCAACCTTTGTCACAAGCAGGTTGACAATTCTTTCACGAATTACACTCCAGTGTTGTGTTTAGTTCAACCTGTGGACTACAAAATTAACAAATCACTAAGAAAAATCTAATAACAAAACTAAAAATTCAAAAACCTCAGCAACAATTTAAACAAATCCCAAAATTAAAATCAAAATTTACCCAAACTCAAGATTACTAAACCTTAAAACCAGCGTAAATTCCCTGTATATAAAATTCGAAAAGAGAAAGAAGAAACAAATTAAAAAATTTCTAATTACAAGAAAAACTAAAAAAAAAATTTTGTCCTGTATATAAAGATACACAAATTAAAAAATTAGTCATTACATATAAAATTGAAATAATTGAAGACTTCTCTCAGTCACCCAAATAGATTCTCTGTGTGACATTCTAAAAGTAAGAAAAAATGAATTAAAAAATTAGGGCTTTAAGTTAAAAAAAACCCCAAAATACAACAATAAAACCAATTTGATCTTACGCAAACATACCCACTTACCAATTTGATGTTTTGAGCTTTGAACATACTAATTTGAACAATTAATCGAACAAATCATTTTGGTTTTCAAGAAATCGACTTGTAAGATTTCAAGTATTAAGACTCGTGTATTACAAACGGTGAAAATTATGAAGTGTGAAACTTGTGTTTATCAACGAGAGATTCAGAGTGGTTGTGTGTGTGTTGGGGAGATCTAGGGTTCTTGAGAGAGGGAGAGTTGACAGAGTCGGTGAATGAGAGAATTGAGAGGCGTTAGTTTTTAGTTTTATTTAATTTTTATATGTGTTAGGAGTTTCAAGGTGGGAACAAAATTTGGTAAAGGGGGAATACAGTTTGGCAATAATAGGGTAAACAATTTATGCAAGGGGAAATATTTGGACAGACGCTAGTTCAATCTTTTTAAAAGAGTATTTTATACATCGATTAGAAATTAAGCGATATCTTAAAAATAGGTAGTTATTGTATTTTCACGAGATAATGTTATTGTATTTTTTAACATCAGCGGCATTAACAATAGATATAAAATGTGTGATGTCTATTAACTTTTTTTCTTATAGTGTGTTGTTAGTCTTAAAAATTGAGAGGGTTAAATGGTCTTAAAATTTGTTGACCCTTGCTCTCTTCTTCCCTCCCATCTATATAAATTTATATGTACATTATATATGTCTATGACATGCTTGTTAAATATATTTTCATCCCAAAATAAATTAATGGCACAGAAGTGTGTATATGGAGCTTAAATACTAGGTAAAACGGCATGAAAAACTACAAATGTTGTTATCCATTTTTTGTTATGTGAATATCGCTATTTTCGGTGATTGGATGGTCTTTTGTGTAGCATGCAAGGATTATCAAAGAGGTTTGCTGCAAAGAGTTAACATCTTTAAAAATGTTCAAAAACAAGTTAAATGTACTTGAATGTAGGAGTGAGTTGAAAGGTATGGAGGAAAGAAATTCAAGAAGCCAGTACTTCATTTGCTGATTATAACTTGATTTGTAATTCTAGTCTACTCGGTTTGCAAGAGTGGAGATGTAGATGAGATTTAGAGGAGATGTAAATAAAACGTAATTTTACGACAAAAAATTCGTCGTAATTTATAAATTTACGACAGAAAAAACGTCGTATTTTAGGAATTAGGACCTATTTACGACGAAATATGTGATGAACAACCGTCGTAAGTTTGAATTTCCCGGTTTTAAAAAAAAATATCTAGCCGCATTCCGGGCACTTTCCGGCAACCCCAATTCAATTATTTGATAGATTTCTTCAACATCTAATTTTATAAATAGATAGATTTCTTCGGCATCTAATTTTATAAATAGATAGATTTCTTCAAAAGATGGACTAACGACTGAAGACTATGTTTAGTTAATTAGTTTCCATTATTTCCTTCAACAGTAGGTAAAAATCAACTATTATAAATGACATCAAAAGTAACAAGCCATATTATATAGATACAGCCACGATATTAAAAACAAAAGATAACCAATTAACCAATATAAGAATGGATATGCATATTGAATATATACCACAAAGTGTACTGAAATATTCTTTTTATCTTCAATCACTGACTGTAATAAAATAATCCCTTCATCTAGCATCTGTACATCACCATAATGTAACTTTGTTAATAGACTTTGTGTGTTTCCTTTCTCCTCAGATTTCCTTATGATTACACCCTGAAAGAAAATTTTGGTTTATTGTTATCTCCGTAAATAAAACTATCAAAAAGGTTTAAGCCTTCAAACTAATAAACATGAAAAAACAGACTTTCACCTGAGACTCAGCCAAGCAAAGAAGGCCCATAACAGAATATACGGATGATGTTACTTCTGCTGTCCTTTCTGGAAGCAGAGCAGGCTGTAAAGAGGAAAATCCAAAACAGGTAAAATATACAAACATAGCAGCTGACAATGAATATACACAATTTGTATTCTAGTGGCATCTATTGTGCATGGATGGATTTGAGACGTTAGAAGACAATAAGCATATTCATATTAGACAAAAGCAAGCAAATTCCAAAGTGCCGTTATATTCTAAAAGATGTAATGGGATACTAGTACTAATATCTACAATAGCAACCAAAATTAATACTGAAGAAGCCATTTGATCGTATGTATGTTTGCTAGTTCAAAAAAACAGTTGAATCGGATGCTAGACTTTAAACAGGGATAGGTAAGCCTTTCTTAGCCATGATATCCAGAACACCGTTCAGTGCCTGATAAAGACCGACAATCTGCCAAAATAAATGCTTCCAATGAGAACCAGAAATTAAAACAAGATAATTTAAAAAGTAGTTGCATGGTCGACGTAGCATTGACTATACCCTCTGTTCTTGTTAATCACCAAGAGGCTAAGGCTGCCATTGTAAAAGCTAGCACCATTCTCAATTTAATTTATAGATAATTGCACATAACTATTGTGGTTTAACAGGCTTGAAGCTTTGATTGGAGTAAAAATCTGACAAGGGAATAACATTATAATGCAGATATAATACTCAAATAAACTTTAACTAGGCTCTTGTGCCTTAAAATTTACACCATTAAACATACAAAAATGGAAGTTTAGTCTGAATATTATATGGGCAAAGTTTTTATATGGTAATAGTGCATAACTGTCCAAAAAACAAACTGTATACATATATAATCCAAATGATTTTGTGTTTTTTTGTGGGCACTTGTCGCCGCACATTAATATTATAACAAACAGAAATTTCTAAATTTAATATCTAACTCTAGCTCATATGGATTTCCAATGAAAAAATAACAGAAGCATATGTGCATGTGCGACGTTCACGGGAAAAAGAATAGCTTAGGAAGGCTCAACTCGAAATCATTGAACCCATCATCCTGACCTTTGTAGGGAGTAAAACTGAAAAGCTACTATGATATACAATTTACATTTTATACTAGAACTAACCTAATGCATGTCTCGAACACTGAGATTTGCATCAGCAGTCTACTGAAACATCCTCATTTTTTTGGCAAGGGAAAGAATTGTCAAAGCTATCGTTGGCCTAGACCTCTAAGAGCTGATCTTGATGAGGATCTTTTAATTTCTGGCACCATTGTATACTGGGTATCTTGAAAGATGACAAAATGCGATTAGCTACTGCATATGTATATATATACTAGTGATATAACCAAAATTTCATATCAAAATAATTTTATTTGGTTTGTCATTTTAACTCAAGCATGAGTTTGACTTGTACAATTAACTAGTGTTTAACCCTGAATTAATGTTACGATTATTTTTAAAAAAAACATTCACCGATTCGTGTCAATAGATATATATATATATTAGTGATATAACAAAAATTTTATATCAAAATAATTTTACTCGGTTTGCCATTTTAACAGTCAAGCATGAGTTTGACTAGTACAATTAAATAGTGTTTAATCCTGAATTGGTGTTTCGAATATTTTAAAAATATTTGTTAACGATCCAATTATATGGATGTAAATAGATATATCTATTAGTGATATAACAAAAATTTCATATTAAAATGATTTTATTTGGTTTGTCATTTTAACAGTCAAGCATGAGTTTGACATGTACAACTAACTAGTGTTTAATCCTCAATTGGTGTTTTGATTAACTTAAAAATACCGATCCAACCGTATGGATTTCAATAGATATATATATTAGTGATATAACCAAAATTTTATATCAAAATAATTTTATTCGATTTACCATTTTAACAATCAAGCATGAGTTTAACTAGTACAGTTAACTAATGTTTAATCCTGAATTGGTGTTTTGATTATTTTAAAAATATTTTTCAATGATCCAACCATATGGATATCAACAGATATATATATATATATATATATATATATATATCAGTGATATGACCATAATTTCATATCAATATAATTTTAGTAGGTTTGAAATTTTAACAGTCAAGCATAACTTTGACTAGTACAGCTAACTAGTGTTTAATCCTGAATTGGTGTTTTGATTATTTTAAAAATATATATCAACGATCCAACCGTATGGACTTGAATAGATATATATTAGTGATACAACCAAAATTTAAAATCAAAATAATTTAATTTGATTTGCCATTTTAACAGTCAAGTATCAGTTTAACCAGTACATCTAACTAGTGTTTAATCCTGAATTGATATTTTAATTATTTTAAAAATATTTTTCAACGATCCAGCCGTACGGATGTCAATAGATATATATATTAGTGATATAACCAAATTTTGATATTAAAATAATTTTATTTGATTTGTTATTTTAACAGTCAAGCATCAGTTTGACTAGTACAACTAACTAGTGGTTAATCCTGAATTGGTGTTTCAATTATTTTAAAAATATTTTTCAACGATCCAACCGTAAGGATGTCACTAGATATATATATATCAGTGATATATTCAAAATTTCATATCAATATTAATTTATTTGGTTTGCCATTTTAACACACAAGTATCAGGTTGACTAGTACAACTAACTAATGTTTAATCCTGAATTGGTGTTTTCATTATTTTAAAAATATTTTTCAACGATCCAACCGTATGGATGTAAATAGATATATATTAGTGATATAACCAAAATTTAATATCAAAATATTTTTATCTGGTTTGCCATTTTAATAGTCAAACATCAGTTTGACTAGTACTGTTAACTAGTGTTTACTCCTGAGTTGAAGTTTTGATTATTTTAAAAATATTTTTGAACGATCAAACCATATGGATGTCAATAGATATATATAGTAGTGACATAATAAAAATTTCATATCAAAATAATTTTATTTGGTTGGCCTTTTTAACAATCAAGCATCAGTTTGACATGTACAGCTAACTGATGTTTAATCCTAAATTAGTGTTCCGATTATTTTAAAAATATTTTTCAATGATCCAACCATATGGATGTAAATAGATATATAAATTAGTGATATAACCAAAATTTCATATCAAAATAATTTTATTTGGTTTGACATTTTAACAGTCAAAGATTAGTTTGACTACTACATGTAAGTAGTGTTTAGTCCTGAATTGATGTTTCGATTATTTTAAAAATATTTTTGAACGATCCAACCATACGGATGTCAAAACATATATATATTAGTGATATAACCAAATTTTCATATCAAAATAATTTTATTTGGTTTGTCATTTTAACAGTCAATCATCAGTTTGACTAGTATAGCTAACTAGTGTTTAATTCTAAATTGGTGTTTCAATTATTTTAAAAATATTTTTGAACGATACAACTATATGGATTTCAATTGATATATATTAGTGATATTACAAAAATTAAATGTCAAAATCATTTTATCAGATTTGCCGACCAATGAAGCAGCAGTTGGATTAATATTGTTAATTAGTGTTTATTCCTAAATTGGTGTTACGATTATTTTAAAAATATTTTTGAACGATCCAACTGTATGGATTATTATATATATATTAGTGATATAATTAATGTTTCATATTAAATTATTTTATCAAAATATTTAATTTTTTACTGAAATTCTTGAAATGTCACCCACACAAATAAATGTTGATATTAATATGGTTAGATCATGAAATAATATTTCTCAAAAATTGAAATTATAAAAAATCATGTGCTAATTTATGACTGAACTTGTCATAAATTATTATCTACAAAAAATTTGAGAAAAGTTAAACTTACCACCAAAATTTTGGGGAAAAAGTTAAATTTCCCACTTTAATAACTTACGACGAATTTTAATTTCCATCGTAAATTGGATGTTCAATATTTTTCCCGCCAAAAATTTAGGGAAAAAATGAAATTTCCCTCTTTGATAACTTACGACGAATTTTAATTTCCGTCGGAAATTTGACGATCCGATTTTTCCATCGCACATATTTTGTTGTAAATTTTGATTAAATATTTTTTTTTTCAATTTCAAGTTAAAATTTTAATAAAAATAATTAACTTACGACGAAATATTTAAATCGTCGCAACTTCAAATAATTTTCATTTTTGTTTAATCGCGCCGTGCGTAATTTTATTAATAAAATACTAAACTTATGACGGTTTTGTGTTTCGTCATAAATAATTACGACGTTTTTCTTTTTTCCGTCATAAGTTGGGCGCGCATTTTTTTTCCGTTGTAAGTTGGCCGTCGTAATTGGCCTATTTTGTTGTAGTGAGTAATATATATAAACACATGTAGGTAATGATGCACGCTAACTTAAGTTGAATCACAAGGACATTAAGAGGTTGTAAAATAGACATTTGCTTCTTTGTTGAAACTAATTTCGTACAATCATCATAAAATTAATTAAACTGGGGGATGAGACTTATGGCATTTGTATTTATTGTTACTATACAAAACCTCAGCTTGAAGAAACTTATGCAATGCTTGTTTAAGAGAAGCAGAAATCATAACATCAAGGCTAATATCCATAATCTCATCTACCTTATTTGATTCCTTCCCGCACGACAAACATTTGACCTGGCTCTATAAAACCCAGCCGAAAATATCCTGAACTACAGAATTCCCATTCAAACCTGTACTACTAGAATTCAAATTTTCTTCCAAACCCTGCTATGTACGTTATAATTCAATTAAAAATCAAAAACTTACCACAAACACATCCATAAAACACAAATATAAATCAAACACAACTGACAAAAACCAGAGCAAGTGTTCGCATATACACAACATATTACATAAACCCAGATGAAGAGTTCGATTGAAATCAATTATAATCATCAAAATTAGCAGAAATAATACTCCATTTGTCCCTCTCATTTGTTTACACTTTCCTTTTTTACATTTCAAAATTTTCCAAAAATAGTAAAGTTTTTATAATATACAGTAAAACCTCGATAAATTAAGACCTTTGGACCATGAAAAATTATTAATTAATCAAAATATTAATATATCGATAAATTAATAATTTATTAATTTATCGATATATTAATAATTTATTAATTTATCGAGATATATTATTTAAAATTTTATAACATATACAATTCTCAGAATAATAATTAATTTTTATCTATTGAATACTTAAAATAACATTAAGAAATATTTATAAATTTAAGTAAATTGAAAATATTCACTTATTTAATTAGATTAAGTAATATCCTTAAGTTCTCAAAATGGTTCAAGCTAGAGATCTATCTTTTCTAGACCAGCCTTGGTCCTATTTACCACAACAATAAAAGGGACCTTATTTAACTAAGTACACAGTTGGAGCCACATAATACGTCAGAGCCCCATAAAGCATTAAGAAAGATTCAAGATGAAGTACAAGGCGACATCAATTTTAAAAAGAAGCATGTTACAATTGAGACTTACTATAATACCCACTTATACATATAATATTAATTGGTCCCACTACTTTACTCACTTTTTTAACTTTCCTCCACTACTTTATTATTTTTTTTAACCTCCGTGCATAACCCAAATGTAAATAAATGGGAGAGACGGAGGGAGTACAAATTAAAAGCGGATATAGCTCACAGGAACGAAATCGAACAAAATCTAATTTAAAAATCTAAATATAAAATTAAAATAATAATTTGAAAATAAATTCAAAATTTACATGCTTCACACTAATTGAACCAAATGAGCTACTTTAAAGGATTTCAGGATCGATTTGTGCAATTTCAAGCTCGATTTGTGCATTTTAAATCTCGATTAATGCTCGATTAGGTTTTCTTATTTAAAGGTGTAAGATGGAGAGTAAGTTGATTAAAGGGTGTAAACTCGGGTTTGAAATAGGCTGAGAGAGAAGGGATAGGGATATTATGAAAAATAAAGGAGATGGACATGATGACATTGAGAGAGGGGAGAGAGAACAAAGAACAAGAGGATATGGAGAAAATAGAGAAAGTAAAGAGAACATAGGAGAGAGATGGTGTCGCGAGTTAGATCTGTGAGGGAAAGGAGAAATTAGGGAAAAAGAGGGAATTTTGAAATATAATAATGAGGGGAAATGAAATTTTATGGGGGGAATATATTTGTCTACTTAAACGAGGGAACTAAACATGAAAAATGACAAGTTATTTGGAATTTTTTAAAATTAGTCTTAGACAACGGTTAGTATAAAAAACTGATGTTAAAATGAAAAATGATAATTTGACATTTTTCTAAATTAAACATAGACAACAGTTGTTATACAAAACCAGTGTCAATATTATACTTCAACGTCGCTTAAAGAAAAATCGATGTTAAAAACTCATTTGACATCGGGTGCATTATGTACCGATGTTGCATGCACTATTTCTAGTAGTGAGTGCTCAGGAGTTGTAGTAGTCATAGAAATTAGCTTTATTGGAAGAGGTGGTCTATCATTGATTATATTTAGATAATCAGCATCAATGGCTTCAAGATACATTTGCATCTTAACCTTCCATGTTGGATAGTCTACCTTCTACAATAATGGGGTCGTTATGCTTTCATACCTATTTCCTGACATGTGTGATCTTTTCAGACAAGTATGAGAGGGTTGAATACAATTTTATAAGCAAATCGAAATTAGAATATAAATATGAAACAGTTGTAATGATCTAATATAAAACGGTTACAAACTCTCTGAAGAAATTCTGATATATTTGAGAGTTGCTAGGTTACAATGATACATGTTTGAAATATAATCCAATATAATAACATATTCTTTATTTTTAAATCACACATTTTCTCTATCAATTACAAGATATGTTATAAAGATATTTATCTAGTTTCCATTCAAATATAAATCAACATCTAAGATCCTATAAATCAAGAACCGATAAATTAAACTCTCCTCAATAGATTGGATTGTATCAATCAGTAGATACTGATTGGATTTCATATCTTGATCAGACATCATATCATGACATCGGTCATATCCTGACGATACAGCAAATCCTGACCCATATGTCCCACCATATTTTGATGCACCGTTGAGAAAAATATGTAACATAAAATCCATAAGTCACACTTAATAGACACCATTTCTGCTGTAATATCCTTTAATAATTGTCCTTCGAGATGAAATATTTTCTCAAAAGGATCATGTTGAGAGCTTGGCAGAGTAAGTGATGATGTAGCATTCGGACCTGGTATTTGCTCAATTTGTCAAAACGATGACTGAAGGTTGAAAGACAAAACTTATTGAGACCATTATATATAATTGATAATTTTTAAAGAAAAGGGTCTCAATTTCCATATGGATGACAAATTCTTTCCATTTTCAGAATACATTACATTAGGCACTAAACACAGCAATTGGTGAAGCAAGTCAACTAGAGGACAAAAACCAAATCATGCTCTGGATTTTTTTATGAAAGTTAAAATTTGAAAGCACTAATATAAAAATAGGAATAGCCATAAAAAAATATATGACATACATAATTTAACTAATTATAGGATATGGACAAAGCAAAAACATAACTTGCTCAAAAAAATAAAAAAGAGTTGTAGTCCTAATATTGTTATGGTGTTTTGTCCAACAAGAGCAAGGAAATTACTATGCTTTGTTTAATGTTAATTGAAAATTTGAGATAGATCAAGTGAATGCTAAAATGTTGAAGCTCAATAAAGCTTAATGAACCTCCAAACCTGTTGAAAAAAGAAAAAAAATGAGATTAAAAAACCAAACCCAATAATACTTTAGAACTATATTAAGATGAAGAATAAATAAAACCCAATCGAACATGTGACAACCTCCAAATCCGGGTCAGAGATTTGTGGTTCACAACACACACAAACAATACAACATGTATATGAAATAATATATGCAATGACCCTACACTACTCAACTACGGATTATATCATACTAAATCCCAACTAGTTTACCTTACAACTGATAATAAAACATTCTTACAAACTTGCAAAATTCAAAACTAAAGCATAAAGCTCCTGATAGCTCGTTCCATCGCTCAACCTGGAATCCTAGCTCGAACACTGGCCTGGGGATCCTCGCTACCAACAGTTTCCTTCTTAACTGGAAAAGAACAGTTATATAACAATAACTGAGGATAAGCAATGATCAAATAAAATGATTCAGAAGAATCAAGTTTCTTGTTAAGCAATTATTAGAATTGGATATTCATTTTTAGTTTTAAAAACTAAGGTTAGGTCGCTGATCAGTCATGCACTAACACCGAGCAAGAGACACAACTCTGCTCTATATATACTGGATCCAAGGCACACATTGGCCTAATACGACCCCGAATCTGGTCTGACCATAAATCTGGTTCATATTTACAAAACCAACCAATTATATAACAATTCAATATGATAAACAATATAATTCAATAAAACAAGATCATAATCAACAATGATAGGACATTTATCTCAAACCATAATGCAATTTATGAGTATCATAAAGGTATATCAAGGTATGTATGAGGAATGGCTTCAAGCCTATAAAAGAATCAGGTAATAGATGGACAATCATTTAATGGTTATACAATGTTTGGTTCTCTGATGTTACTAGGTATTGTAGAATGTATAAGTTTATGTATGTTCAACAAATTTTATTTCAGTGTCTGGTGTATGGTGTGAATGTATTTGTAAAGTAGTATCATATTGATGTGGTTCAGTATTTGGGAATTCAACAATCAATGGTTCACATTAAAAAGGCTTACAGTTCAAGTATCAAATGATGTGGTTAGGGTTTAGGGCTAAGCAATTCAAAGCACTTGCAATATAAAACAAGAACAATTTAGGGTACTTGCAACATATCATAAGAAGGTTCAGGAATACTTGCCTTAACTCAACTGAGTTCCAACTTCACTTGCACTCGTCTATTGGTTCCATTCACTGACCACTTGCTTTCCTTTTCTATGCCTGGTTTCCTCTTCCAGACATCACAAGTATCTATCAATACTCAATCTAATACCATTCTAATCGTCATACAAATATCACAAGCTTCTATCTACCCTTTGTTTCACCCAAATCTGATTTACGGATTGAAAGTTATGACTAAAATAGTCAAACAATGATCATATAAGCATATAACATACCAATCAGGTAGCACATAGCACATACCACGTAAGGTATTTGATAAAAATAATTTTCCAAAGAAGGTTCGGGGTTAAAAAGGATTTTTCTAACATCTAATAAGAATTTTTGAACATTCTTCGTGATTAAAATATGTAAAAGAATCATTTTATAAATGAATAACAAGGTTCAAATACCCGAAAATGGCTTTAAAATCATTTATAAATAATTGTCGAGCATTGAACATATTTTAGAAAAATATTTTAAAGCTCGAAACTATTTTTTGGAATTTTTAAATTAAAAAATTAATTAAATTCAAATAAATAATCAATTAAAAATTATTATTAAATAATTAAATTATTTAATCAAATAATATTTAAATTAATTGACCAATCACATAATTAAATATTAATCAAAATTAATTAATTAAATAATTCAGATTTATTTCTAACTTTATAATTAATTAAAATGAATTTTGGAATTAAAAATAAATTTTAGGAATTAAAAATAGATTTTTGAATTACCTTTAAATAAGAAAACCACAAAAACAGTTTTATAAAAATGAAATAGAAGCTGAGTAGATCAAACTCGGGTCGGAAATAAACCCAACTGGTCAACATGAGCAGAACCAGGTCCTCAAAAAAACCAGTGAACTACCCAATTTCCGGTGGGTCTTGCCAGACTTCGGCGATTGAAAACCTCTACATTTATTTGTACTTTTGACCTGAAATTACACTCCCCCTGACCCTAGGAACTCAAACCCAGCACCAATCAACACAAACAACAATCTCAATACAAAATCCGGCGAAAATCACCATAAAAACCGGCGAACTCGAGGTTTTCCGGCGACTCAATCCCAGAACCCATTGGCCTTCAAACCAACATCAACAATTCATTTTTATACGATCTACACACTAGTACAAATCAATTTTACTAATAACCCTTAGAACAGAAACCCCCAATTTTCAATTAAGAACATTCAAAGAACATAAACCCTAATTTTCTTAATTTGAGAATCAAACACATATTTCTCTATGATATGAAGCTCAAAATCAGTCATTAAATATATCAAATTGACCAGAATTCAAATATCTTCAACATGAAATCATCAAAACACATAACCAACATCAAAAATCAAGAATTCTTAATTTCATCCAATTAAATTCGAATTTAATTAAAAATATAGAAAATCACCATATGATTATGCAGTAATATGGTTGATAAAACTTGAATCTACTCGTCGAGAGTTTCATTTTGGTTACTCATACACCAAGAACGGACTTCGATAACGCCTTCGAATCCTCAATTAATTATGAAGAACACAATGAATATTAATATTTTCTCTGGATAATTGTATAATTTATTGTATATTTGTGTTTATATGTACAAAATAAAGTATTGTAAGGGCTATTTATAAAACTGATCCAAATTTGTATCGGTTTTAGGATAAACATCAAAACCGGGCTTTTAAATAAATTTTTGGAGTTTCGAGCTTTTGGTTACACGTACCACAAGAAGATAATATAGTATTTTAATCAAAATATCCCGTATATTGAAAATATCTATTTTACCGGTTTACCAGAATGAAAATAATATCGTAAAATTTATACCGGAAATCGTACAGATAAATCTTTACCCTGGATTGAAAAAGTCAAAACACAGAAAATGCTCGGAATAATCAAATTAGGCTAGAAATGAGTTTTCCCGTAACTTTCGGATAGCAAAAATGTAAAAACCGTTGAAGTTGGACGGTTACCGAATAATTAAAATAATTAATAATCTATAAATAAATTATAAAATCATAAAATGATATGTAAATTACTAGAAAAATATCAAAATAATCTCTACCTCATTCTGGGAATATAAAAATAAAATTCACAAATTTTATCACATATAAACTACCAAACACAAATACCAATTAACACATAATTCACCAAAATTCATATAATAATCATATAATATTTATTTATTGGCAAAAATAATTACACGATATATCCCGGATTTTACATCATTCCCCCTTAAAAGGATTATATCCTTAGAATCTCCTAAGTAAACAAATGAGGGTACTTTTCACACATATCACTTTCTAACTCCCAAGTTGATTCTTCAATCTTTGGATTTCTCCGTAATACTCTTACTAAATTTATAAATTTATTTCTCAATACTTTCTCTCTTCTTTCTTGAATCTCTATTGGACTCTCAACATAGGACAAATCTACCTGAAGTTCTATCGGCTCATACTCTATCACATGCGTAGAATCTGGATTATACTTCTTAAGCATTGACACACGAAAGACGATATGAATATGCTCCATATACGGGGGTAACGCCAGTTCGTATGCTAATTTTCTGATACGTTTCAAAATTTCAAAAGGTCTAACTTATCTAGGACTCAACTTTCCCTTCTTTCCAAATCTAGACAATCCCTTCCATGGCGATACCTTTAGCAATACTAGTTCTTCATCTGCAAACTTCATGTTTTTTCTAGCTTGATCCGCGTATTTCCTTTGACAATTTTGTGCTGTAATTAACCTTTTCTAAATAACTTTGATAACTTCCTTCATTTAATGTACCAAGTCCGGTCCAAGTATCTTACATTCTCCAACTTCATCCCAATATACTGGTGATCAACATTTGCATCCATATAGAGCTTCATAGGGAGGCCTTCTGATACTGGTGTAGTAACTGTTATTGTAAGCAAATTCTACTAAAAGAAAATGCTCATCCGAATTTCCTTTAAAATCGATGGCACAAAAACGTAATATATATTCAATAGTTTGAATCTTTCTTTCACTATGGCCATCAGTCTGGGATGATAAGTTGTTCTCATGTTCAACTTGGTTCCCAAACATTCCTGAAAACTTCTCCAGAAACTTGAATTGAATCGTGGATCTCGGTCAGATACAATAGACACAGGGAGTCCTGACGAACTATTATTTTCTTCAAGTACATGTGAACTAACTTGTCCAATGAAAATCTTTCATTAATAGACAGAAAATGAGCTGACTTGGTTAGTCTTTCCACTATAACCCAAAAAAAGTCGTGGTTTGCTTTTGTTCTTGGTAATCCGACTATAAAATTCATAGCAATATGCTCTCATTTCCGCTATAGAATCTCTAATGGTTATAATAACCCACTTTGTCTTTGATGCTCTACTTTAATTCTTTGACATGTATAACATCCACTAACCCATTCTGCAATGACATGTATAACATCTACTAACCCATTCTGCAATCTCTCTCTTCATATCTGGCCATCAATAGTCCTCCTTTAAACCTATGTACATCTTGGTACTCCCTGTGTGAATCGAATACTTAGAATTGCGGGCATCCTGTAGAATTTCATTCTTTAACTCTGTCACTGGTGGAATCCAAATTATGGAAGAAAATCGTAGAATACCTTGATCATCTTTATGAGTGCATAACTATTCTCCAGCCAAATTGTTGACATCCTGATCCATTATCTCCTCTTGGCATTTCCTTATCTTCTCTAACAACTCTGACTAAAAGGTCATAATATACATCTTCACTTCTGATAGTTTATAAACTCTGACTTCTAATTTCAGCTTCTGAAATTCCTTATATATCTCCTCTGATACAGTCAACAAATCTTATCTCTCATTCCTGCTCAACGCGTCTGCCACTACATTTGCTTTTCTTGGGTGATAGTTAATTGTGAAATCATAATCCTTAATCAACTCTATCCATCTTCGTTGTGTCATTTTAATTTCCTTCTGTGTGAATATATATTTCAAACTCTTATGGTCCATAAAAATCTCACACTTTTCTCCATATAGATAATGTCTCCAAATCTTCAAGGCGAATATTATTGCTGCCAATTCCAAGTGATGAGTAGGATACTATTGTTAATGAGGTTTCAATTTTTTAGACGCATATGCAATAACTTTATCATGCTTCATCATAACACAACTTTATCCCTTATGAGAAGCATTACTATAAATTAAAAACTCTCCTTGATCGTCTGAAAGTGACAAAACAGGTGCTATGATTAATCTCTTCTTTAACTCCTGAAAACTTTCTTCACACTTCTCATTCCATATAAACTTCTCGTTCTTCCTGGTAAGCTTCGTCAGAGGTGTTACAATATTCAAGAAATCTTGAACAAATCTTCGATAATATCCTGCAAATCCTAAGAAACCTCTCACTTCTGTTGGTGTTTTTTTCCTCTCCAGTTCTTAACAGCTTCAATCTTTGTTGGGTCCACTTTGATTCCTTCATTACTGACTATATGTCCTAGGAATTGAACTTCCAGTAACCAAAACTCACACTTTGAAAACTTAGCATACAACTTCTCCCTTCGCAAAATTCCCAAAGCTATCCTTAAATGTTCTCCATGGTCTTCAGTTGACTTCGAGTAAATCAAGATATCATCTTTAAACACAATTACAAACTTATTCATATACTTCTTAAGACAACATTTTAGTTTGCACACTGTTGTCTGATTCCATGGGAGGGCATAACAAACACAACAGGTTTTGAACTGATAGATAACTATTGTCTGTCCTTAAGCTCACACAACTGTTTTTTTTCAAAATCATTTCACCGTTGTTGTATTTTTTAGGACAACAGTATTTTTTTTAATCATTGTCTTTCAACCGTTGTCTGATTGCATTTTTCTTGTAGTGTCAATATATATCATCTTCAATGTATGCAATTTGCATTAAACAATCAATATTGACTAGTTAGTGAGATTTCACATATCAATATTATAAATATTGCTTAAACGGTAAGTATGGGGCAAAAAACTAAGTCAAAATAGATACATTAAGTTTAAAAACATTAGACATTAAAATCACATTAATAACGACTAAAAGTAACAATTTCTAGGCAAACTATAAACATAAAATATCGACCACATTCATAAGAAAAAATAATTGTATTCTTACCTACTAGCCGGTATATATTGGTGTTTATTAGGTCAAACCCAATAATGACTATGGACTAATAATGACCAATTCGGCCGCTCCTGATACCGACAAACTATATCGATTGGCAGACGGTCCTAACAAATTTAAAATGACCGAAATGCGGTCAAAATACCATGTCGGAGTTCGCGTGCTAAATTGAGGTGCAAGTACATCTGCCCAACGTGATACTGACATGTCACGTCGTGGGCCAAGCCATGTAAGATGGGCGCTGACATGTGGCATGCGCACGTGACACTAGTCTGGGTCAGTTAACGTAAAATTTGACCAAAAAGTAAATAGCGGCCAGGAATAATAAGGCCATTATGCTTCCATTATTATTCGTTAATACCGATCGATCTTTGTCTTATAATGACCGATTTGATGGTTGGTAAAAACTCTATTTCTTATAGCATGGATTAGAGTATTGTCGAACCACATCAAACTAAATTAGCTTTCAAAAACTTACTACAACCCAAATTACTACATACCAGCTTTAGGGTGCAAGCCATCCTACTTTAAACCTGAAATTATCGAAACAACCATTAATCATAATACATATATATAAAATGAAACATATTTGAACACAAAATAATTAAATTAATCAATTATGGTCCGATCGGACATCGATCTATATGGATCTTAATTACAAGTTATTACATATATTGTCATCACATCAAAATAAAAATTGAATTACAAAACAAATTTAGGGATCTGAATCATCATATACATATTAATAAACACAATATGTCACATATATCATAATCATATTAAGATAAAAATTGAATTATATAACAAATTTGGGGTACAAATAATCATGCACACATATAACTAAACACACAAAGACAAACACTCTCAATTGAATTAGTGGATGCTAGATCAACTAACCTTACTATTAAATCTTAATAAAATAATGTTTAAAAAAGGAAAAAGATATATGTAACTCTTGAAGTGATTATTATTCATCTCATAAGATAATTTATTGTAATAACTTATATATTGAACGATTATAAATTGAGAATCTTCTAGAGTTGTGTCTATAAAGCTTATAATAAAGTTTGATCTATATTTCTTTGGGCTTGGTCATACCTTGTCATACATCAGATCTTTTTAAACATATATCGCTCCATCAAGTAATTATTTCTTTGAGCTTAATAATCCAAACCTACATCTATAAGATTTCTTTGGTCATGGTAATCGAAGGCTTCTTTTATTGGTTTCTCTTTTAAACTCAACATATTCACCTATTGATTGTGTATTTTACTTCGTAACAATTTCATTTTTATCGTGTAAGCATCCAAAATGACAAAAGTTAAACCTATCACTCGCTTACTATCTTGAAGACCTTATAAATTATTTGATTAAATTTTTTTGTTACTTGTTATATATTGTCACTAATCACTCTGGTCCTAAATAGCTATTTCATTACATTAAGTGAAGGTAAACTTAGGTTCATCTTACTTGCATTCAGAGAGTTGGTAAATTTTTACTATAACTAGACTCGTTAGAAACAATATTACTAATTTGTCCCATTTAAATACTATTTGGAAGCATACCAAAAAATTTGAAATATAAGAAGCTCAGATGAACCTTTAATTAACATAAATAGATATATTTTAATTAGAATGGCTTTTTTAAGTAAGTTATAAAAAAAGGCTGGCAAACCTGCTCAATTAGAATGACTTCCTTTAAATAATATATAATACAAGTATTCTTTAAAGAAAACTAGATTTGACTATTCAAATTAATAAATAGAAAAAGTATATTGTTATAAGAGTTGATCAGTTGTTATGGCATACCATGATTTCCTTATGTCATTATTCTATCTTGGGAGGCTTTCTTTCGTCGGCTTTGTTGTGGTTCTTAGTTGTTTGTGAAGGGTTGATATGTTTGGTATGGTCCATACATGTCACAAATACATAATAAGAAATAATATTTGAACCACAAATTAATTTAATTCAGTTTTAAATTTAAATCTATATCAACCCTCTAATGATTCTTTATCTATATAAATGTTTGGATAAAAATTAATAAGTCAACTTTTAACTTAAAAATTACAAACCAACTTAGGTGACTTATTCATCTATGTGGATGTTCGGGTGCTCTTCATTTCACCTATATGGGCATTACGCACATTATCAAAGTTCTCAGATAGTTTGGTAAAAAAAGCTGAACATGCTTATTAGCATGTTTTGATTCATAAGCCGAAAGTCGGGGTTGCCCAACATCTAATATTTCATAATCAAACTTCATGAATGTGATTATATCTATATATTTTTTTATGCAAGTGAAATGCTTATTGCTTCAAAAAGCAAGGTGCATAAAGATATATTGAAATCTCACGGTAGTGTGGAGTTCCTGATGAAAGTAATAGGTGCCAAGAATTGTTTTTGGTATGGAGATTAGAAGAGAGATATTAAAACAGAGAGTGCTCTTAAGTCATCAGAAATGTTATATTGAACAAGTTATTGAATGGTTTGGGATGTAAAGTGTTAAACTAGTGGTGAATCCATTGGCTCCATACAGTAGGCTCTCAAATAAACAATCTCTCAGTACGACCCTTGAAAAAAAAAATATGGAGGGTACTTTTATAATAATGCAGTTGGCAGTTTGATGTATGCAATTGTACGTACATGCCGGATATTTCAGATGCAGGTAGTATATTCAATGTCATCCATAAGTGCATAGCATTCTCCCTCACTGTCATATCCTAATGAGTCCATCTAGTTCTTGCTAGAAGTGATGAGTGCCTTGCCATTTCCGTTTATACACTCAGTAGAAAAGTGACCCATCTCATTGTAGTTGTAATATCTCACCTTTGACTTGTCTTCCTTCTTCTAGAAGTTCCTTTTGTCACGTTTACAAAATTTCTTGTTAAAATAATCTTTTTTGTGATTTCCCGAATCTCGTTCTTTTAAAACCTTTAACAAGCATAGCTGCTATCTATATGACATCCTGATCAGTAACATCAATGTCAGAATTGTCATCAGTTTTCATTATCATTATTTGATGAGTTATCAGTATCTGGCTCACCAACAGTGCCCTTTTTCCTAGAACTCTCAGTCATTCTTGATTTTGAATTATTAGCCTTTGTCCTCAATGCAACTAACTGCATCTTGTTGCCTTTTATGTTCTTTCTTTGTTGAATTTCTATGTCATGAGTTTTTAGCAATCCATACATTTCATTCAGAATAATATCATTAAGATTATAATAATTATTAATGATAGTTGTGTGTGCACCACATACTTTAGGAAGTTATCTGAGAAATTTAGTATTGGAATCATCCTTGTCATATTTTTTCCAACAAGTGATAGATTATTCAGCAATGTTAGGAATTTGGCATATGTCTCAGTGAGGCGGCCATAAGGATTTTTCTCAAAGTGTTCAGACTCTTGAACAAGAATAGCTATTATGTTTTTTCTTGATTGCATCGATTGCTTGGCACTGAGTTTCTAAGGAATCTCATATCTGCTTTGCAATTTTCTTGGCTATCACTCTGTTTCTCATAAAATTCTCAAAACTTTTATGAAGAATATTCTCAACATTTTCATCTATAGGAACTGCAACTTTCTCTTCATCGGACCATTCTGATTTTGGCTTGACTATATAGTCACTAATAGAAATATGGCATAAGACATTGGTTTTTAGCCCATGTTAAAAAATATTGAACTGATATCTTCGCGTGTGATGTTAAATATCATTAATATTTAACATCAATTTTTAGCCGATATTTATTGCATATTTTTACATCGGTTACCTTTAATTAGCCGTTGTTGAATGTCCCGTATAACATCGGTTAGCTTAAAAAAGAAGAAGTGAAATAATGTTAAATACATCGATTTTATTAAACTGAACATGTCTAATACTGTTGTTTAACATTGTCTAATATAGTAATCGATGTTATAGACTTTTATCGACATCGGTTCTTTTATAGTTACCATTGTTACATATTCATATAGACATCGGTTCCCTTAAAATATATGATCTATAAACATGAGTTCACAATAACAAAGTGATGTTAAATTCACTCATTTAATTAATATTTACAAATTTGTATATACAACCCAAATATGAAACTATGTAAAAAAATCCAACCAATAAATTAAATCATGACCCAAAAATCTATGCTAAATAAGCTATTACTTAAATTTCAATCATTTAATATTACAACATCCAAACTTGTAAACAATCTGTATATAGTTTCAACAAACAATCTATTTTCCTACTTGGGTCATCTCCCTCACTGCTACAATCTCTAGAATGTCTTTGAGGGGCTGTTAGAGAAGAAGAATTGAGCTGATTTCTGGTGAGAAATGTTTCGATTTGTCTATATTAACTTGCAACATAAGTTAGAACTTTAGCTTTTCGTGCATCTATAACCATCTACCGAGAAAAACACCTTTGTTTTCCCAATCCGAAGTTAAAAACATAGTTGAGAAATCTCATTATTATTACACAAAAAAAGACATATTGATAGTGAAATACAAGAGTGAAAGGAAAATGTTTCAAATCATATTCTATGACAAAGCAGAAGAGATATAAAATAAAAACTAGCATAATAACCCGTGCTAGGCACGAATCATTTTCTAGAATTTTTTTATACATCATGCAATTATACTGTTCTTAGTTGTTTTCTTATTTGTAAATGTTATACAATATCTAATGTATATCAAATACAAGTTGATTGTTTATGAACGTGTATTATTTTCGTACAAGTCATTACCAAATTACACAACGTTTTCAATATAGCTCATTATGCAAAATATATATACTCTTATTTGTGTTGTATAATTTATATTTAATGAATCAATATAAACACAGTAGTCGGTGTATGTTTAAAATAAAACGATTAAATTTAATCTATAGAAAGTCGTTAGCATGTTTACAAAGAAAAAGCTAAATATTAACATATATGTTAAATAGTTCTTGGTAATCCGACTATAAAATTCATAGCAATATGCTCTCATTTCCGCTATGAAATCTCTAATGGTTGTAATAACCCACTTGGTCTTTGATGCTCTACTTTAATTCTTTGACATGTATAACATCCACTAACCCATTCTGCAATGACATGTATAACATCTACTAACCCATTCTGCAATCTCTCTCTTCATATATGGCCATCAATAGTCCTCCTTTAAACCTATGTACATCTTGGTACTCCCTGTGTGAATCGAATACTTAGAATTACGGCCATCCTGTAGAATTTCATTCTTTAACTCTGTCACTGGTGGAATCCAAATTCTGGAAGAAAATCGTAGAATATCTTGATCATCTTTATGAGTGCATAACTATTCTCCTGCCAAATTGTTGACATCCTGATCCATTATCTCCTCTTGCCATTTCCTTATCTTCTTTAACAACTCTGACTAAAAGGTCATAATATACATCTTCACTTCTGATAGTTTATAAACTCTGACTTATAATTCCAGCTTCTGAAATTCCTTATATATCTCATCTGATACAGTCAACAAATCTTATCTCTCATTCCTACTCAACGCGTCTGCCACTACATTTGCTTTTCTTGGGTGATAGTTAATTGTGCAATCATAATCCTTAATCAACTATATCCATCTTCGTTGTGTCATTTTAATTTCCTTCTGTGTGAATATATATTTCAAACTCTTATGGTCCATAAAAATCTCACACTTTTCTCCATATAGATAATGTCTCCAAATCTTCAAGGCGAATACTATTGTTGCCAATTCCAAGTGATGAGTAGGATACTATTGTTAATGAGGTTTCAATTTTTTAGACGCATATGCAATAACTTTATCATGCTTCATCATAACACAACTTTATCCCTTATGAGAAGCATTACTATAAATTATAAACTCTCCTTGATCGTCTGAAAGTGACAAAATAGGTGCTATGATCAATCTCTTCTTTAACTCCTGCAAACTTTCTTCAAACTTCTCATTCCATATAAACTTCTCGTTCTTCCTGGTAAGCTTCGTCAGAGGTTTTATAATCTTCAAGAAATCTTGAACAAATCTTCGATAATATCCTGCAAATCCTAAGAAACTTCTCACTTTTGTTGGTGTTTTTTTCCTCTCCAGTTCTTAACAGCTTCAATCTTTGTTGGGTCCACTTTGATTCCTTCATTACTGACTATATGTCCTATGAATTGAACTTCCAGTAACCAAAACTCAAACTTTGAAAACTTAGCATACAACTTCTCCCTTCGCAAAATTCCCAAAGCTATCCTTAAATGTTCTCCATGGTTTTCAGTTGACTTCGAGTAAATCAAGATATCATCTATAAACACAATTACAAACTTATTCAAATACTTCTTAAGAATTCTGTTCATTAGATCCATAAATGTTGTTGGTGCATTGGTCAATCCAAAAGCCATTACTAGGAATTTATAATGACCATGCCTAGTTTTGGAAGCTATTTATGGTACATCCTCAGGTTTAATCTTCAATTGATGATACCCGGATCTCAAATCAATCTTAGAAAAGTACTTTTCTCCTTTTAACTGATCAAACAAATCGTCAATTAGAGGTAACGGATACTTGTTCTTGATAGTAAGCTTGTTGAGCTCCCGATAGTTGATACATAATCTCATGCTCCCAATTTTTTTTCTTAATAAATAACACAGGTGCACCCCATAGGGATACATTAGATCTAATAACTACTTTTTCCAATAATTCTTGCAATTGCTTCACTAGTTCCTTCATTTCAAATGGCGCCATTCTGTATGGGGCCTTAGGTACGGGTTCCTTTCCAGGTGCTAAGTCGATTACAAACTCAATTTTTTTATCTGGAAGAAGTTCTGGTAACTCGTCTGGAAACACGTCTAGAAACTCATTGACCACTGGAATATCTTGGAGTTTTGTTGACTCCTGACTTCTATCTACCACATAAGCAATATAATGTTCGCATCCTTGTCTCAGTAACCTTTTAGCTTGAATCGTCGTCAAAAACTTCTTTTCCTGCCTTTGACCTCTAAACGTCACAATTTTCTCATCCGACATCTTCAGAATTACCTTCTTATTATGACAGTCTATCTGAGAATCACGCTTAGATAGCCAGTCCATTCCTAGAATAACGTCAAATTCTCTTAACTTAAATGGTATCAAATCAGCATAAAACTTATTGCCAGAAATCTCAATCTCGCAATTGGTACAAACTTGGTTAAGAGAAACACGTTCTTGATTCACTAGTTCTACAGTCATAATCACATTTAACCATTCACCTTAGAAATTCAACTTATCAATAAAATCTTGAGAAATAAATTATCGAGTTGCTTCTGAATCTACTAATACTTTAGCACATAAGGGATTCACAGTAAGCGTACCTGCAACCACATAAGTATCCTGAATAACATCTTTCACAGACATATCATAGACTCTAGCTCTTGGAGGCTCATTCACTATCAGAGTAGATCCAATGATTCTCAGCGCATTACTAACTAGGGCTGGTGTTTTACAATCCTTCTCTATATGCCCTGGTTTCCCATACGTAAAATATGTAAACCCAATTGCTGGAACCTTGCCTGCTTCATTCCTGGTAGGTTGATCCCTATTTATTTTCTCTCTGGATGGTTGATTCTGGCACTTCCTTGAATAGTGTCCCTTCTGATCACGTCTTTAACATATTATATTGTGTTTATTACAACTCTTTGAATCTATCCCAAGTAATAACATATGTACCTTTCAATGTCTTAACAGTCTCCCACCAATAGGTGCCTTCATTCTTCAGGTAGTAACTTGCAAACTCCATTTTATATTCCTCTCTCACCTTAACTAAAGCAAATGACTTATCCATCTCCTTCAACAAAACTCTTGCTTCACTTGGATCTAAAGAACCTTTGAACTCTGGTGGATTCACCGCCTGGAAAGTCTTAAAATTTACCTGGGGATTGGCTTGTCTCTGTTGTTGTTGAGTCAGGTTAACTATTTTTTGGGTCAAGATCTAAAGAATTTGGGCCACAATAGGGTCTATGGGATTTTGATTTGCATTTTAGTTATTGTTGTCTTTGTTGTTATTGTTGGTTTCTTCATTTTGGGTGGTAGAACTGGTGTTTCTTCTAGGAGGCATCTTCTGTAAAGAATCAAACAACTTATTTAGTCTTTAAATCAAATCCTTTTTACAAAATGTTTTTATAAAATAGAAGTATATATTTTTGAAAACATTTTCAATTATTCAACTAAGTAAATTGCATTCTTCTTCATAGAGTGTAAACAATCAAGGGAAAGGGTATATGTTATCACAAGAGATTATAAGTTGTGTTGTAAATAAAACAGGTGCAGTATTGTAAATGACAATGTTGGAAGAGAAAAGATACTGATATATATATATATATAAATATATATATATGTCAAAGTTGGTAGTACAAGCGTGAAATAATTCAATAAAAGCTAAAGTACAACAGACATACCCACTAGTCAACAAGTCTAGTCTATATATACAAAGCAAAAGTCTGTTGATATCATACTACACCAATAATATACATATAACATTTATCATAATAACACTGACATCTAACTCCAAGGAAACCCTAGTCCTTCAAGCTCCTCAAGCTCCTCCAAAACCCCTCTGGCCCACTCCACAAGATAATCAGGGGTGGTATACTCACAAGTAGCCCCATATAACCTGGCAGAAGCTACCCTCCAGAAGACATGAATCCTCTCTCTGAGCTCCCTCCCACCTTTCTCGATATCTCTGGTACTCAAAATATGTTGTAGCTCTCAAATCTTTCCCAAGAGGGTCTGTTGCTCCATAAGATTGGCCTCAAACTGATGGTATGGAACAGGGTGTGGGGTAAACTGAAAAGCTGCACTCACAGCTGAATGTTCGGTAGAACGAGAATTAGCAGGTGGGGGTCCTCGAATAGGTGGTCACACATCAAGGGGTGGTGAAATAGCTCGAAGAGGTGCATCCGTCACTACAGGGGGTAATATAGCTAGCACTGATGGAAGAACAGGGTATGGATCAGATCTGGGTGGGGATGGTTGTCCACGAATAGAAAGCTCTGAATGATCATATGGTACCTGGATAATAGGATATACCATAGCTATTATCTGAAAATCAACAGTGCAAGATAAGAATTTCAAATCGCAATTAGAATCATACCAAAACCTACTATAAAGTCGCACTCAACCTCTCGATGTCCTATCTTTGTATCGCTTATCTCTAATCATAACCCTCTACCCAAACCCGACAATCTAGGCTTTTATTATTGACTTATAACTTGTAGATCTCATACCAAACTTGTGACGCCCTCCAAATCTGGGTCAGAGATTTGGGGTTTACAACACACACACACATATAATACAACCTGTATATGAAATAATATATGCAATGACCCTACACTACTCAATCACGAATCGCAACAGGTTAAAGTATAAAACAAGCCACAACCTTAACTTATATTACATCATACCAAATCCCAACTAGTTTACCTTACAACTGATAATAAAATATTCTTACAAACTTGTAAAACTCAAAACTAAAGCATAAAGCTCCTGCTAGCTCGTTCCATCACTCAATCTGGAATCCTAGCTCGAACACTGGTCTGGGGATCCTCCCTACCAATAGTATCCTTCTTAACTGGAAAAAGAACATAAAAATGATCGCAAGAGTAAGCTAACTAGCTCAGCAAATTATATAACAATAACTGAGGATAAGCAATGATCAAATAAAATGATTCAGAAGAATCAAGTTTCTTGTTAAGCAATTATTAGAATTGGATATTCATTTGTAATTTTAAAAATGAAGGTTAGGCTATTGATCAGTCACGCACTAACCCCGAGCAAGGCACATAATTCTGCTCTATATATACTGGATCCAAGGCACATATTGGCTTAATACGACCACGAATATGGTCTGACCATGAATCTGGTCCACATTTAGAAAACCATCCAATTATATAACAATTCAATATGATAAACAATGTAATGCAATAAAACAAGATCATAATTAACATTGATAAGACATTTATCTCAACGCATAATGCAATTTATGAATATCGTAGAGGTATATCAAGTTATGTATGAGGATTGGCTTCAATCCTTTAAAAGAAATGGGTAATAGATGAACAATAATTTAATGTTTATACAAGGTTTAGTTCTTTGATGTTTCTAGGTATGGTAGAATGTATAAGTTTATGTATGTTCAAGCAATTATTGTAATATCCGGGATATAACGTGTAATTATTTCTACTATTAAATAATTAATATGTGTGTTCAGTATCTATTCTGTGAGTTAATTGTTAAGTGATATATGTACTTAAATATTCAAAAATAATATTAATTGAGTATTTTAATTTTTATATGTCCAAAATAAAAAAAATAGATAATTGTTATATCTTCCTAATTATTTTTATGTTGATTTATAGATTTATAAGAATCATATGAAATTTTTAAAATCTTTTTCCGGGTAATTAAAATCAATTTTATAAAAACGGGAACCAACCGACGTCAATCGTTTTTATGTTTTTGGAACCCGAAACTCTACCGAGAACTCCTTCCTAACCTAATTGTAATATTCCGAGCATTTTCCATGTTTCGACTTTTTCGATCCGGCGTACGGTTTGTCCTGCGCGGGTCCCGGCACAATATTTTCGATACAATATTCGTTTCGGTAAATTAATAAAACCCGTATTTTCGATAAACGGGAGCTTTTTATTAAACTATCCCAATTATCACTTCGTAGTACGTGTAACTGGGTGCTGAGACCAAGACCGCAGTACAAGTTGTACTGATTTGGATAATTATCCCGAAAACCGATACCGTTTGGATCAGTTTTTATAAATAAACGTACCATTTTATATCCGGAATGATCCAACGGGATACTAATTTTCCGTAATTATAAATAGCCTTTTACCGTATTTTATTTTGTATCAAAATCGTTTGCAGACAGATAAATATATAATTTTACAGAGAAAAATCATATATTCATAAACCTTTCTGAGAATCAAACCACAAATTCAAGGCGTTAGTGAAATCCGTTTGAAAAGTTGGAGTAACCGATTTGAAGGTCTCAAGGAGTACTATCAGATTCTAAGCTTGGTTTCACTGCAGAATCAAAGGTTGAATTTCTAAAAATTTAATTATTTTCGAATTTATTTTATTAAAAATATGAATTTTTGTTCGGATGATTGTTTGTATGATTTGATGATTGCATGTTGTAGAGCTTATTTTCCTGATGATTTTCATATGTCATACGTCTGATTTGGAGTTCAATAACATGTTCAAATTTGAGTTTGATTTTCGAATTTTAAAATTAGGGTTTATAACCCGTATGAATGTTCTTAATTGAAATTTGGGGGTTTCTTATTCTGTGATAGATTGATGTTGTGATATAGTGGATTGTGTTCTCTGTGAAATTATCAATCCAGTCGTATAAGTTTCATGAACCAACGAAGTCTGTAGAGAAGGGAGTTGTGTTTTGAAGTTTTCCGATGTTCGCCGGAAACTGGAAAATTTCACGGCCAAATTCCGGCCAACTCAGGGATTGTTAGGTTGTTTTGATTGCATGGTTGTGTTCCTGGTGTTGTGCAGAAGTGATCTGGAGCTTGTGGCAAGGTGAGGAGGCCGGAATCGTGTTCTCCGGCCACCCCTGTGTTTTCCGGCGACTGGACTGTAAAAATTGCAGTTTGGTCCCTGAAGTTTTGGGGACGATGCAGTTTGGTCCCTGTAGTTTCCAGACTTTGCAAAAATAGGATTCCTGTTTTAAAAATGTTTAAAAATCATATTTCCCATTTATTTTTATTATAAAAATTCGTTTTTAATTTCTGAAAATTCTAAAAATTATTATTTTAATTCCGAAAATTATTTTTAATTCACAAATAAATCTGAATTAATTATTTAATTAATTTCAGTTAATTTTTAATTGATTAATTAGTCAATTAATTCAAAAATTAATTGATTAATTTATTTAATTAATTATTAATTGATTTTTAATTAATTATTTAATTAGATTTAATTATTAAAAATGATTTAAAAAAATTCTGAAAAATAGTTTAGAGCTTTAAAATATTATTCTAAATTATTTTCAAGGCTCGATAATTATTCTAAAATTGTTTCGGAGCCAGAATTGGCCAGCCGAACCCTGTTTATTAAATTGAAATTGATCCAACGACCCATTTTAATTCCGAAAAATGTTTTAAAAATTATTTTAAAAACCCGAAAGCACATTTATGACCTAAGACTTCTTTATAAATGATATGTCATTGATTACGTGATGTATTATGTGTTATACATGACATGTGGTTTGACTATCGGTCTATATATATGCGGTGTTTACTTCGTTATTGCGTAGATTTCAATCCGTTAATCGGATTTGGGTAAAACGAAGGGTAGATAAAAGTGTGCGTTGAATAGAATCTTGTGAGTTGATGATTGATAGATGCTTATGTTATGTGAGCAGAAGAGGCAAGGCGTAGAAAAGGGAAACAGATAGTTGAGGAATAAGACGATTGTGATTGGAAGCGAGTACAGAGTAGTGAGTTAATACCAGGCTAGTGTTCTGAACTTTCTCGAGATATTGTAATTCTTTATAGTCTTGTTGACATTGCAAGTGCTTTGAAGCACGGAAACCGAAACCCTGATTTCAGTTATTGTTCTTGAGCCATGAACCATATTCTTTTTAAACCATTGATCATTGTAAACCCAAACTCGAACCTCAATTATACGGTACTATTCCATAAATACATGCAAACAAAATCCCAAACACTGAACTGAATTACTTGTACATTCAACCATTGTATCCTATGCTTTGAGAGCCCAAATCTTTGAAACCCTGAAATATTGATTCTTTTGTTATCCAATTCTTTCATTACCCAGCATTTAAGCTTTTAAACTACTTTATTGATCCTTACAAAGATTGAAACCCTTTCATTGTTAAACACTCATTGTGGTTAATGATTCTGGTTATTGTTTATTATTGCATATTTTGTTATTATGTTAGAATTGGATTGTTTTTATAAAATTGTGGACCAGATTCGTGGTCAGACCATATAATGGTCAAGTTAGGACAATGTGTGCCTTGAATCCAGTAGTTAGAGCAATGCTGTGTGCCTTGCTCGGGGTTAGTGCGTGACTGATCAGCAGCCTAACCTTGATTTTTAAATTAAAAGTATATTATCCAATTCTAAATCATAATCCAATGTTCACTTGATATCATAATCATAGTCGCCTGATGATCATTATTCTCAGTTTTGTTATTTTGACTTGCTGAGCTAGTTAGCTCATTTGTGCGATGTTGTTTATATTCTTTCCAGTTAAAAAGGAACCAGTTGGTAGCGAGGATCCCCAGTCCAGCGCGAGAGCTAGGGGTTCAGGTTGAGGAAGCTGAACTAGTAGACTTCTTTTGTGATAATTTAAGTTTGTAAAAGTTGTAATAATGTTTGATACTCAGTGTGAGTTTGAAATAGTTGGGATTTGAACGGTTTGTAATATATTAGTGTGTTGGCTTGTGTGCATACTTTAACCTGTCGTGGTCCGTGGTGGTTGATAAGTAGGGTCACTGCATATATTATTATTATCTTTATTATTGTTATAAGCAGGTTATAATTAAGGTGTGTGTGTGGACCCCAAACTTCTGACCCGGGTTTGGAGGGCGCCACAGGTTGGTGTCAGAGCTACAGGTTATAAGTCACTGACACAAGCCTAGGTTAATGGGAATGGGTAGAGGGTTAAGATTAGAAGTAAGGCATAGGATGAGAGAACGTTGAGAGAGTGAGTGCTTCGGTATATCAGGTATTAGTATAGTTTGCGTTATGGAACGAGATTCTTATATTACGATATGATTTCAGATAGCAGAGATGGCCGACTCTTTTATTCCTGTATCAGCTGATCATTCAGAGCCTTCAGTGGGAGTGCCGTTTTCGGATCCACGTCCTGTTGTTCCACTAGCATTGGCTATTCTACCTCCACCGGTGTTGCAGCCCGTACCACTGCAGGCTATTCCACCTCCAGGCATGAGGCCACCTGTTAGAGGACCCCCACCAGCTGATTCAGATTCCACTGGGCATTCAGTAGCGAGTGCCCCATTCCAGTCCACATTGCCCCCAGTTCCTTATTATCGATATGAGGCTCTTCTGTTGGAGCGTGATTCCTTGTTGGCCCAGATCAGAGAGTTACAGCATATCATCAGGACTACAGATGTTGATCGTGGTGTGAGGGAGCTTCGAGAGGAGATTCATGTGACGCGGAGGGTTCTTGAGGCTAAGCTACATGGAGCTACACTACCTGGCAGAGGCCCTGATGCACTGATGGGCTGGGCGACTGAGGTGATGGAGGACTTTGAGAGGCTGGCAGGACCAGAGTTTCCTTGGAGCTGAGTCAGAGATTAAGAGATGGAGATGCTAAGAAGTGTTGTTATGGTTATGGAGTATGTACAGTAGTGTGTAGTGTGTATCAGTAGACTTTTGAGTTGTATTTATAGACTAGCTATGATGACTAGTGAGTAGGTTGTTGTACCCTTTTTGCTTTTACTTTTGAAGCGTCTTTACGCTTGTACTACCCTAAAACTTTTGATCTATATATATATCAGTACCTTTTTCCTTTCCAGCACTATCATTTATTATATTGCACCAGTCATACCCTGTGATACCATGTACCCTGTTTTCCATAACTGTTTATATTCTGTAAAGAAGCATGCAATTTACTTAGTTACAACTGTTTTTAAAAAGAGATATTCCTGTTTTACAAAACTTTTCTTTTATGCAAATATTTGATTCAAAAGCTAAATAAATTGATTGATTCTTTACAGAAAATGCCTCCTAAAAGAAATACCCGCACCAACACCAGAAATGAAGAAACCAACAACAACAACCATCAAGATGATACAAACCCGAATGTGAACCCATGACCTATGGACCCAGCAGTAGCCCAGATTCTTCAAATCTTGGCTCAACAAACAGTTCACCTAGCACAACAACAACAAAGACAGACTAATCCCCAGGTAACCTTCAAAACTTTTCAGGCAATAAACCCACCAGAATTCAAGGGTTCCTTAGAGCCAATTGAAGCAAATGTTTGGTTAAAGGAAATAGAGAAGGCATTTGCCTTAGTGAAAGTGAAGGAGGAACAGAAGGTTGAGTTTGCAAGTTATTATCTGAAGAATGAAGCCACCTATTGGTGGGAGATGGTGAAGACATTGGAAGGTACGGATGTTATTACTTGGGAAAGGTTCAAGGAATTGTTTCTAGAAAAGTATTTTCCTCAGTTTGTTCAGGATCAAATGGAGCTGAAGTTTTTAGAGCTAAAGCAAGGGAATATGTCGGTAACAGATTATGAGGGGAAGTTTGAGGAATTGTCAAGGTATGTACCGTCGTATATTGATACTGATAGAAAGAAAGCTAAGAGATTCCAGCAAGGTTTGAAGCCATGGATCAGAGGGAAGGTAGCTATTTTTGAATTGGAGACTTATGCAGGAGTAGTACAGAAGGCTATGATCGCAGAGACAGAGAGTGAGATGTTCCAGAAAGATAAGGAAAGCAAGAAAAGGAAAGTTGAGGGAAGTGAGGGTCAGTCACAAACAGGGAAGTTTCCAAACTTCAAGAAGGGCAAGTTCCAGCCAGGGAGAAATTTTAATTTCAGAAGACAAAATGCAGGAGACGGAGGATAGGGCAATCGTCCAGCTAATGTAAATCAGCCGAATCAGTTGAGATTAACTTTTCCAGATTGTCAAGTTTGTGGAAAGAAGCATGGAGGAGTTTGTAACAAGTTGAATGTGGTATGTTTCAAATGCAACCAGAAAGGGCACTATTCAAGGGAGTGCCGAAATCAGCCAGCAAATAAGGATCAGCCTATCCAGAATCCAGCAGTGAAGGTTCCAGCCATTGGATTTACATGTTTTAAATGTGGGAAGCCAGGACATATGGCCAGGGATTGCAAAACATCAGCCCCAGTCAGTAATGCATTGAGGATTATGGGATCTACCCCAACAGTGAATGGGACTCCAAGGGCTAGAGTTTTTGACATGTCGGTGAAGGATGCGATCCAGGATACGGATGTCGTGGCAGGTACGCTTAATGTGAATTCTTTATGTGCCAAAGTGTTAATAGATTCGGGAGCAACTCGATCATTTGTTTCACAAGACTTCGTTAGTAAATTAAATTGTCCAGTTGAATGCTTAAATGAAATAATGACTGTGGAATTAGCAAATCAAGAACGTGTAACTGTGAACCAAGTTTGTGGAAATTGTGAGGTTGAGATTTCTGGTAGTAAGTTTTGTGTAGATTTGATACCATTTAAGTTAGGAGAATTTGATGTAATATTAGGGATGGATTGGTTATCTAAGCATGATGCTCAGATAGATTGTCGAAATAAGAAAGTAATGGTGAAAACGCCAGACGAAAGAATAGTAACGTTCAAAGGTCAGAAACAAGTAAAGAAGTTCTTAACAATGATTCAAGCCAAGAAGTTATTACGGCAAGGATGTGAGCATTTCGTAGCATATGTAATCGACAGGAGTCAGGAGCCAGCAAAACTTGAAGATATTCCAGTAGTGAATGAATTTCCAGACGTATTTCCCGACGAATTACCAGGACTTCCTCCAGATAGAGAAATTGAATTTGCGATCGACTTAGAACCTGGAACAGAACCGGTGTCCAAAGCCCCGTACAGAATGGCGCCTGTTGAGATGAAAGAGCTAGCAAGGCAATTGCAAGAATTGTTAGAGAAAGGAGTAATTAGACCCAGCGTATCCCCGTGGGGAGCCCCGGTATTATTTGTCAAGAAGAAAGATGGAAGCATGAGACTGTGCATTGATTATAGGGAACTCAATAAGCTGACAATCAAGAACAAATATCCGTTACCCAGAATCGTTGATTTGTTTGACCAATTGAAAGGAGCCAAGTATTTCTCCAAAATTGATTTAAGATCGGGATATCATCAATTAAAGATCAAGCCAGAAGATATACCAAAGACAGCTTTCAGAACAAGGTATGGACATTATGAATTTCTAGTGATGTCTTTTGGATTGACCAACGCCCCAGCAGCGTTTATGGACCTGATGAATAGAATTTTCAAAGAGTATTTGGATAAGTTTGTTATTGTGTTTATAGACAATATTTTAATCTATTCCAAGACAAAAGAGGATCATGCGGAACATGTGAGAACGGCTTTGGAGATTTTAAGGAAGAAGAAGTTATATGCTAAATTGTCGAAGTGTGAGTTTTGGCTACAGGAAGTTCAGTTCTTAGGACACATAGTCAGTAATGAAGGGATCAAAGTGGACCCGGCAAAGATCGAAGCAATTACGAATTGGGAGAGACCGAGAACACCCACTGAGGTAAGAAGTTTCCTAGGATTGGCGGGATATTATCGTCGATTTGTTCAGAATTTCTCAAGGATTGCCACATCATTAACAAAGCTTACAAGAAAGAATGAAAAGTTTATATGGAACGACAAGTGCGAAGAAATTTTTCAAGAATTGAAGCAGAGATTAATCACGGCACCTGTTTTGTCACTTCCAGACGATCAAGGGAATTTCGTAATTTATAGCGATGCTTCTCATAAGGGACTAGGATGTGTTCTTATGCAGCACGACAAGGTGATTGCTTATGCGTCAAGACAATTGAAACCACACGAACAGAAATACCCTACTCATGACTTGGAGCTAGCAGCTATAGTTTTTGCTTTGAAAATTTGGAGACATTATTTGTATGGAGAAAAGTGTGAGATTTTCACGGATCACAAAAGTTTGAAATATATATTTACCCAGAAGGAACTTAATATGAGGCAAAGAAGATGGTTAGAATTGATCAAGGATTATGATTGCTCGATTAATTATCATCCCGGTAAGGCGAACATTGTAGCAGATGCGTTAAGTCGGAAGGAAAGGTTAAATGTGTTATCTGTACCTGAAGAAATATATAAAGAATTTCAGAAATTAGAATTGGAGGTTAGAATTTGCAAACCTGAGGAAGCAAAAGTATACAGTATGGTTTTCCAACCGGAGTTATTGGAGAAAATAAAGAAATGCCAGAAAGAGGTAATGGATCAAGATATAAATAGTTTGGTAGGTGAGGAATTATGCACGCAACAAGATCATCAAGGTATTCTTAGGTTTTCTTCAAGAGTTTGTATTCCACCAGTGATGGAGTTAAAGAATGAAATTTTACAAGAGGCACATAATTCAAGATATTCCATCCATCCAGGGAGTACCAAAATGTACAGAGATTTAAAGAAGAATTATTGGTGGCCAAATATGAAGAGGGAAATTGCGGAATGGGTTAGCAAATGTTATACCTGTCAGAGAGTTAAAGCGGAGCATCAGAGACCAAGCGGATTGCTACAGCCATTGGAGATTCCAGAATGGAAGTGGGAACATATTACCATGGATTTCATAGTTGGATTACCAAGGACAAGGGCTAATCATGATGCCATTTGGGTTATAGTGGATAGACTTACCAAGTCAGCTCATTTTCTGCCTATAAATGAAAGATTTTCGCTCGACAAGTTAGTCCATATGTACCTAAAAGAAATTGTAGTTCGTCATGGAGTTCCAGTGTCTATCGTATCTGATCGAGATCCAAGGTTTAATTCAAGATTTTGGAAGAGTTTTCAAGAATGTTTGGGAACAAAATTGAATATGAGTACGGTCTATCACCCGCAGACGGACGGCCAAAGTGAAAGAACAATCCAGACAATCGAGGACATGCTACGTGTTTGTGCTATTGATTTCAAAGGAAGTTGGGATGAGCATTTACCCCTGGTAGAATTTGCTTATAACAACAGTTATCACGCCAGCATTGGGATGCCACCTTATGAAGCCCTTTATGGACGCAAATGTAGATCTCCATTATATTGGGACGAAGTAGGAGAATGCAAAATACTCGGACCTGAATTGGTACAGCAGACAAAGGAAGTTGTTGAACTTATCCAGAAAAGATTAATAGCCGCACAAAATCGTCAGAGGAGGTATGCAGACCAGTCAAGGAAAGACATGGAATTTGAAGAAGGGAGCTTGGTATTATTGAAAGTATCACCGTGGAAAGGACTAACGAGGTTTGGGAAGAAAGTGAAGCTAAGCCCAAGATATGTCGGACCTTTTGAGATCCTAAAGAGCGTTGGCAAAGTCGCTTACGAATTGGCATTACCTCCGCACATGGAGCACATTCACAATGTTTTTCATGTATCGATGCTCAAGAAATATAATCCAGACTCCAGGCATGTAATAGAATATGAGCCAATAGAGCTTCAGGCAGATTTATCATATGTAGAGAATCCAATAGAGATTTTAGAGGAAAGAGAGAAAATATTGAGAAATAAAGTGATAAAGTTAGTAAGAGTATTGTGGAGAAACCCAAAGGTTGAAGAGTCAACCTGGGAGTTAGAAAGTGATATGAGAGAAAAGTACCCTCATTTGTTTTTTAGGAGATTCTGAGGACAGAATCCTTTTAAGGGGGGAAGGATGTAATATCCGGGATATAACGTGTAATTATTTCTACTATTAAATAATTAATATGTGTGTTCAGTATCTATTCTGTGAGTTAATTGTTAAGTGATATATGTACTTAAATATTCAAAAATAATATTAATTGAGTATTTTAATTTTTATATGTCCAAAATAAAAAAATAGATAATTGTTATATCTTCCTAATTATTTTTATGTTGATTTATAGATTTATAAGAATCATATGAAATTTTTAAAATCTTTTTCCGGGTAATTAAAATCAATTTTATAAAAACGGGAACCAACCGACGTCAATCGTTTTTACGTTTTTGGAACCCGAAACTCTACCGAGAACTCCTTCCTAACCTAATTGTAATATTCCGAGCATTTTCCATGTTTCGACTTTTTCGATCCGGCTTACGGTTTGTCCTGCGCGGGTCCCGGCACAATATTTTCGATACAATATTCGTTTCAGTAAATTAATAAAACCCGTATTTTCGATAAACGGGAGCTTTTTATTAAACTATCCCAATTATCACTTCGTAGTACGTGTAACTGGGTGCTGAGACCAAGACCGCAGTACAAGTTGTACTGATTTGGATAATTATCCCGAAAACCGATACCGTTTGGATCAGTTTTTATAAATAAACGTACCATTTTATATCCGGAATGATCCAACGGGATACTAATTTTCCGTAATTATAAATAGCCTTTTACCGTATTTTATTTTGTATCAAAATCGTTTGCAGACAGATAAATATATAATTTTACAGAGAAAAATCATATATTCATAAACCTTTCTGAGAATCAAACCACAAATTCAAGGCGTTAGTGAAATCCGTTTGAAAAGTTGGAGTAACCGATTTGAAGGTCTCAAGGAGTACTATCAGATTCTAAGCTTGGTTTCACTGCAGAATCAAAGGTTGAATTTCTAAAAATTTAATTATTTTCGAATTTATTTTATTAAAAATATGAATTTTTGTTCGGATGATTGTTTGTATGATTTGATGATTGCATGTTGTAGAGCTTATTTTCCTGATGATTTTCATATGTCATACGTCTGATTTGGAGTTCAATAACATGTTCAAATTTGAGTTTGATTTTCGAATTTTAAAATTAGGATTTATAACCCGTATGAATGTTCTTAATTGAAATTTGGGGGTTTCTTATTCTGTGATAGATTGATGTTGTGATATAGTGGATTGTGTTCTCTGTGAAATTATCAATCCAGTCGTATAAGTTTCATGAACCAACGAAGTCTGTAGAGAAGGGAGTTGTGTTTTGAATTTTTCCGATGTTCGCCGGAAACTGGAAAATTTCACGGCCAAATTCCGGCCAACTCAGGGATTGTTAGGTTGTTTTGATTGCATGGTTGTGTTCCTGGTGTTGTGTAGAAGTGATCTGGAGCTTGTGGCAAGGTGAGGAGGCCGGAATCGTGTTCTCCGGCCACCCCTGTGTTTTCCGGCGACTGGACTGTAAAAATTGCAGTTTGGTCCCTGAAGTTTTGGGGACGATGCAGTTTGGTCCCTGTAGTTTCCAGACTTTGCAAAAATAGGATTCCTGTTTTAAAAATGTTTAAAAATCATATTTCCCATTTATTTTTATTATAAAAATTCGTTTTTAATTTCTGAAAATTCTAAAAATTATTATTTTAATTCCGAAAATTATTTTTAATTCACAAATAAATCTGAATTAATTATTTAATTAATTTCAGTTAATTTTTAATTGATTAATTAGTCAATTAATTCGAAAATTAATTGATTAATTGATTTAATTAATTATTAATTGATTTTTAATTAATTATTTAATTAGATTTAATTATTAAAAATGATTTAAAAAATTCTGAAAAATAGTTTAGAGCTTTAAAATATTATTCTAAATTATTTTCAAGGCTCGATAATTATTCTAAAATTGTTTCGGAGCCAGAATTGGCCAGCTGAACCCTGTTTATTAACTTGAAATTGATCCAACGCCCCGTTTTAATTCCGAAAAATGTTTTAAAAATTATTTTAAATACCCGAAAGCACATTTATGACCTAAGACTTCTTTATAAATGATATGTCATTGATTACGTGATGTATTATGTGTTATACGTGACATGTGGTTTGACTATCGGTCTATATATGCGGTGTTTACTTCGTTATTGCGTAGATTTCAATCCGTTAATCTGATTTGGGTAAAACGAAGGGTAGATAAAAGTGTGCGTTGAATAGAATCTTATGAGTTGATGATTGATAGATGCTTATAATATGTGAGCAGAAGAGGCAAGGCGTAGAAAAGGGAAACAGATAGTTGAGGAATAAGACGATTGTGATTGGAAGCGAGTACAGAGTAGTGAGTTAATACCAGGCAAGTGTTCTGAACTTTCTCGAGATATTGTAATTCTTGATAGTCTTGTTGACATTGCAAGTGCTTTGAAGCACGGAAACCGAAACCCTGATTTCAGTTATTGTTCTTGAGCCATGAACCATATTCTTTTTAAACCATTGATCATTGTAAACCAAAACTCGAACCTCAATTATACGGTACTATTCCATAAATACATGCAAACAAAATCCCAAACATTGAACTGAATTACTTGTACATTCAACCATTGTATCCTATGCTTTGAGAGCCCAAATCTTTGAAACCCTGAAATATTGATTCTTTTGTTATCCAATTCTTTCATTACCCAACATTTAAGCTTTTAAACTACTTTATTGATCCTTACAAAGATTGAAACCCTTTCATTGTTAAACACTCATTGTGGTTAATGATTCTGGTTATTGTTTATTATTGCATATTTTGTTATTATGTTAGAATTGGATTGTTTTTATAAAATTGTGGACCAGATTCGTGGTCAGACCATATAATGGTCAAGTTAGGCCAATGTGTGCCTTGGATCCAGTAGTTAGAGCAATGTTGTGTGCCTTGCTCGGGGTTAGTGCGTGACTGATCAGCAGCCTAACCTTGATTTTTAAATTAAAAGTATATTATCCAATTCTAAATCATAATCCAATGTTCACTTGATATCATAATCATAGTCGCCTGATGATCATTATTCTCAGTTTTGTTATTTTGACTTGCTGAGCTAGTTAGCTCATTTGTGCGATGTTGTTTATATTCTTTCCAGTTAAAAAGGAACCAGTTGGTAGCGAGGATCCCCAGTCCAGCGCGAGAGCTAGGTGTTCAGGTTGAGGAAGCTGAACTAGTAGACTTCTTTTGGGATAATTTAAGTTTGTAAAAGTTGTAATAATGTTTGATACTCAGTGTGAGTTTGAAATAGTTGGGATTTGAACAGTTTGTAATATATTAGTGTGTTGGCTTGTGTGCATACTTTAACCTGTCGCGGTCCGTGGTGGTTGATAAGTAGGGTCACTGCATATATTATTATTATCTTTATTATTGTTATAAGCAGGTTATAATTAAGGTGTGTGTGTGGACCCCAAACTTCTGACCCGGGTTTAGAGGGCGCCACAATTATGTTTCAATGTTTGGTGTAGGGTGTGAATGTATGATTCTGTATCTGGGAATTCAACAATCAATGGTTCACAATAAATAAGGCTTACAGTTCAAGTATCAAATGATATGGTTAGGGTTTAGCGCTAAGCAATTCAAAGCACTTGCAATATAAAACAAAAAATATTAAGGGTACTAGCAACATTTCATAGAAGGTTCAGAAATACTTGCATTATCTCAACTAATTTCTAACTTCAATTGCACTCATCTATCGGTTCTTGTAATATTCCGTATTTTTAGAATTATTATAATTATTATTTGCATATATATGTGTGCTTTTATGATTTAGAAGAAATAAAATGGTGGATATTTTAATCCTGTTTGACGAATTCGTGTATTAAATGGTAATGTGTGCTAATTGTTAAGTGTTATACCGATCCTTGTTAATTTCTAAAAATATTTGCTTAAATATATTATTTTCAAAAGTTTATTTGAAAACCGATCATTTTATTGATATCGGTAAATTGAGTTCGTTTAATAATATTAGGGATTAGATGGATATTCTGTCTGTTATGTGTTGTATGTAATATTATTTATTGAAATTTGAAATATTCTGAGAATTTTAAAATTATTTTGGGAATTTTTGGGATTAATTTTACCCGCGCGATAAATCGTTTAATTGTTAAAAGAGGGTATAAATTGCGTTTCAAAATTTATTTTAAAATTACGAAATTTATGTTTTTATAAACTTCGGGATATTTGTAACATTTTAAGGCTCTTTTCGTGATTTTCTGAATTTGTTTCAAGTGCAGCTCGATTCGTTAATTGTAAAATGCGGGTATGTTGCACAATTCAAAAATGCTTTAAAAATTATGAAATTTTTATTTTATTAGTTTTTGATTATTTTGGGAATTTTAAAATTAATTTTGAATTATTTTGATTTATTTTTATCCGTAAAGTATATTGTTAAATTACGGATGCGGGACGGAATCAAGGCACACAGGTTTATGTGTCAAGTCATTGGACATGTGTTTAATTCTTAAAAATTTATTGATGCGTGGCAACTGGCAATGCATGAGAAAAGAAAAAAAAAAGAAAAGAAAAAAGAAAAGAAAACCATATCATCGCCTCAAATGTCACTATTTCCTCTGCCTCTCTCTCCTGTTGCCCCCCCCCCCTCCACCCGCCTCCGCCATCCACCCCCCCCCATATTTTTTTTACCCAGTCAAATCCTCCCGTCCCCCTTTTCCCTTTTCTTTCTCCCCAGCTTCCTTCTCCCTCTTTCTGTCTCTCCTCTTTCTCGTATATTGATATATTTTTAATTTTCAAAAATTCATATTTTACAAACCGTTCGTCCAAATTTCAATTATTATATATATAAACGATCAGCGCTTCGATACCTATACCAAGGTATTTATTTTGCAAGATTTTGAGGAGATAATTTGCGGGGTATATTTCTGTTATATTTCCGTTTTAATTTATTTTCGGGGCATAGAAAAGGAGTTTGACGTTGTTGATTACTCCACATGGCATCTCAGCGTGTATATATCTATCGCTATTAATTTTGGATTTTTCTGGAGATATTTTCCGGACATCATATATTCTCTTCGGGGTGATCAGAATTTATTTTGGGTAACGATTTCGAAATTCCGTCTGCGTACTTGTGTATATTATAGCATGTTAGTGTTTATATATTTGTTTCATAATTTTTAGAAGTGGTTTTAGAAGTCACTTTTGACCGTGTTATTCATTTCTTGAGTGTTTATACGCGTAAATATAAATTATTGTGTTGATTGTTGTTGGTTGTGTCGATATGATATCGACTGGCAGTCCGAGAAATAGAGGATGTGCTTTGAAGCAATCAATGATTCTTTAATCTGATTGATTTGAGTAGTAGTTGCTTCATGAGCTGTGTGTAAGGATCTAACAACTAAAGTTGATGCTTTCAAATGATTGAGTATATCAGGATTTGTAATCTTATGTTCTGTTATTTCCAGATGTGCAGCAACTTTTTGTTCTGGAAATAGGATATGTATTATCTTTCCAATGAGCATTCCAGAGATTATCAAAATAATCTGTTTCTTTCGTAGCATCTAACTCTTTCATTTTCTGTTGTCTCACATGCATAGGCATATCTTCAGAGAAGAAAAGATCATCCTCAGGATCTATAATAGCATTCGAAACATTAGCTTCTTCACCATCATTAGATTCTTCAATAGCAACCGGATTTTGCACTAATTGCTGAACTTCATCACCAGCTTCAGCATGTAGAATAGAATTAGAAATTGGTTCGGTATGTGATCCAGTAGTTTCAAAAGCTTCCACACCTTCAGCAGTTAACTCCACATCTTCAAGTATTGTAGATAAATGAATTAATGCTTCAAGATTAACTTCCAGAACCTCAGTTCCTGTAACATGCTGTGGTGATTCTAAAATGGATGAAACTTTATGAATGGACTGTTGTGCTAATACATCTTCAGCAACAACAGGGATTATCTCAGGTGATGGTAAAGTAGAGTAAATGGACTGTTTTTCAATAAAAACAGGGATTGTCGCATGCGGTGGAATAGTAGAATGTATGGACTGCAAGAAAGTATCAGTACTTAGACTTTTATGGAGATTAATTGCCCTTGGTACATCAGAGTTTTCTTGAGATTCAACAGATTGTTGTTCAACATCTGTTTCTTTAGTACTCTGAGCAGCTGTAAACATATAGCAATTAAAACTTAATCTCTTTATTCTTTTAAAGTAGTCTCACTACTCCTCACACCACACATCTCATAACTTTTAAGAGTCAGAGCTTCCTCACAAGGATTAATAAATCATATTTCTCATCTACCTCTCCTTTTTTTCATGAAGGATCTTGCCTCTCTTAAATTTTGTTTTTCTCTCAATCTTTTCACACATCTCACAGAAAAAGGCTCAGAAAGATTGTCCTACAGAATTAAGAGGTGGCTAAAGAAGGATGATATGTGGTCATACAACTAGAGGTAGTCCTTAAATGAGGTCTAGAAGTAATCATACCAACAGGATTTATATTATGAAAAATAAATGTTGAAAAGACTGAATCAGTATTTAGAATAAATGCTGATAAAGTAATATCAGTATTTATACCTTTTGAATACACAATTAAGCTCACAGTTGATATTGTGGTTATGACAGTTGTTGTTCATCAATATTGAGAACCTCCATTTAAATTGGAGAGGATTTTATCAGGTTACTGTCATGTACTATGATCTCAAACCTTGTTCTTCTTGCAAAGAACTAACACTTAAATGTGTTTATTGAAAGCTATCACAGAGTCTTCAGTAAAAATTGATGTAACCTCTATGTCTCCGTTAGTATCATTAAGATCTAGCTAATCAAGTAGTCTCTAACCAACTAAATGTTATTTCTGAGTGGTGAGCACAATTCAAGAATTATGTCACTTGTTTTTTGGAAACATTTGAGAAAAGAATTCAAGTGTTTCAATTGTGAGAAAAAATTTAAGATTTAAGATGTGTAATCTTAAGAAATGAGGGTGAACAACTTTCTTGATGAGAAAAAAAAAGTTTCAAAGAATTTGGATAGAATACAACACTCAAAGATTATAATTCTTGTAAACTCGGAATTAAATCTTTCATAAATTCTTTCTTTAACAACAGTTACCTCCTGTAGTGTGCTTAATCTGTACTGAAGTGATCACATGAACTTAAACAGAGATTAGTTTATTCACATGCACTATTAAAACATCTGAAGTTAAGCATGCAGTACTGATTTAGATATCAACAGTTAAAAAGCATTCAAGCACACACAAGATATTAAGAAATTAGTCAAATAGATAGCAAAGAAGATAAAAATATTTCATTAAATATAAAGAAGATGAATACAAAGCAGAATCATAAAATAGTCCTAACACAAGTTAGAAACTATTCCTAGAAACTATCCCATCTTCAACTTTTTCAAAGCTTCTTGCTTCTTCATGGCTCGTCGGTGATAAATCCCCGAGATAGTCTTTGCAAGAGAGATAATTTTCTCTTGCAACTCAAGAGCTTCAAGTCTCTGCTGCTCAGCCTCATTGGCTAAGCGTTCATCCTCAAGAGTAATTTCCAACTGAAACAATTGGAGATCCACTCTTTGATCACTAGACAACTCCTCGTAAACTGATGATGGAATATCATGAGGACTAAAGATTTGATTGTTAATCTTAACTCTATGTCCCCAGGGGTCATAATAGATATTACCCTCTTCGAACTTGAAAGCTGTATAGTAATTTCCAGCAATAGTACGAGTATAAAACAAATGTTGAGCCATGAACATTTGAGAAGTTGAAAAGTTGTGTTCAAGAAGACTTGAAATATGAGTGTTTGAAGTGAAAGGTCAGTGAGAAGTTTTGAGAGTGGTGGGTTTTATTTATAGAAGAAAAGTTAGAAACTGAAGAGACATTTTGATTAACCATGTAATAATTAACCATAATGCAAATACACGGTTACGCGTATCTAGGTAAACAAAAAGTAATCTCTCTCTTCAGATTCCTATTCCCAATGTAAATACTCAAGTATTACAAGATACTCGCATCAATAGCTAACCCATTTAAGCAATTAAAAGATATTCCACTATCTCACTGAATAATTAAAAATATTGCTTAACCATTTATTCTGAATAAATTCAAAATAATCAATGAAGTATAACAATCAATCATGTTTTGGTCATTATCAGTATTTTAATTACGACTATCAGGACTTATCAGTCAAAACTAGGTTGACCCATATCAGAATTTATCAACTACTGATAGTACCTATTAATCAAAACAAGTTTAACTAATAATAGAGCATGTAAGCATGATCAGTAGTTCAACATGCAGTTTTCACACAAAATCATTTAGCATAATTTGCATGTTATCATGGCATCAACATTTAGCACAAGAATCAAGATCTAACAAGTACTGGCAAATAATAAGATACCATGTTTCAATAATATCAGCAATCTTAATTATCAGAGTTTAAGAATTATCCTGATATCATTCCCAATTCATTCACCAGTCTTGTGAAAGTAGCTTCACAGAGAGGCTTGGTGAATATATCTACTACTTGCTGATCTGTTGGAACAAAGACCCATCCCACTGTATCTGTTTCTACATGTTCCCTTATGAAATGGTACCTGATATTGATGTGCTTAATCATTGAATGTTGCACTAAAATAACAAGTCCTTGACACTTTACTTCTAAAGTAAGAATTACTCAATTCTAACATAGCCAATTAATTTATTTTTACATTTATTAATTTATTTTTACATTTTTATGTCTTAGCTGAGGAGATAACAGGGAGCAATGAGTTTCCAAACTGCTAACGTTGTATTGTGATGGCATATGGAGTTGGAGGATGAAATAATTATACAAATGGCTTAACCATTTGTTTGCTTGGTTTAGGTAGAAACATAATATTTTTGCTCCACACATATTCACTTCTTTCTTATTAGCCTGGCATGTGTTACTTATTCATATGAGTCTAAGAAATTTTTTACTAATAGAAATATATAAGTCATAAGTAGGAATTTACAGCTTTTTCTATTCAAATTTGAAAATCAGTCAGACCTGAAGTTTAACTTGGTGGAAATTTGTTTCACGGTTAATGAAAATCAAAACCTTAAACTCATGTTTTAGTGTTTAGATTATCAATTTAATTGTGTTGAGTAAGAACTTCATTTCCTTCTGGTGGATAAATTAAATACATCAAAACGTTTGACATTCCATATCATTCTCATTCCCATTAATCATCATTTTCATTCTGGATTCTCATTCCCATTCTCATTACATCCGAGCGCCTCCTTAAATTCGCTATACACTGTAGCTTAACATATATGTTATCGACTCATCGTATTTATGCTAGACAACTAGTATAAATTTATAAATTTCTGTTCAGTTGAGTTTACATATATATAAGTTTGAATAAATCCATTTTGCGAACAATGTACAAATAAGGGCAAGTACAAGAGGTTAATTGCACACTTGATTATAATTGGAGTATCAAAGCCAAAAAGCAAGCAAACCAATTAGGGAATTTAATGGAATACAAAATGCTTCAAAAATCAACTACTTAAAATATAGTACTTGCAAGAGGACAGGATGATTTGGTAGCTAAACTTGTACTACTACAAGATATTAATCATCCAGTTGATAAGAAATGAATACATATTGCATGTTTTGAGATTAATCTATGATCAACAATTCTTGTGCATGATCACAGATGGCGATATCTAAAGTAAAAAATAGTAGGGGGGGTAGACAAGTTAGTTTATAGCTTTTCTGGTATATTGCGTACGTGGGAACTGGGGACAGAGTTGACTTCTGCATAACTGCTTCAATTACAAAAGCTTGCTTCTCTTGGTGCATTAGCTGAAAACAAAGCACACTTACTTGAAATTTAAAAGAGTAAGTTGAATTCCTAATACGAGATAAGTTATGTTGCAATAATTATCGTTCAAGGACTCCGAACTTTGTTTATAGCTTAATATGTTGCAACAATCATCATTCAGGAACTCGGACCTTTGTTTATAGCTTCTGACTTGGGAAACATTGTTTTATTTTCTTTGATGTTCTTGTTGACCTTTGTCTGTCATCAAACAGCAACATCTTTATCCTGCTCCATATAAACTTAAATAAACATACACTTACTCTACATTCTGAGTTTTTTAATATTCTCCAATTTTTTCAATAAAACAGTAGTTAGGTGCTCATTAAAAATAGCAATGGAGATTTGCTGACAAGGGTTTTTTCTCTACTCCCTCATCTCATAAATTATCACCCTTTTCAAGAAAAACCATTAATACTTGAGATCAAGTACCCAAAAATACATAGTTACATGCACAGTCTTCATTCCTCAACACAACTAAATATTTTCCATAATCCTCTGCATGCAAAATATAACCAGTCTAATGAGTCAAACACTGGCCTTCTGTTTTCTTCATTTTCCTTCATCACTTTCATCTTTAGTTTGCTGAAACTTTGTCAAACAAACATAGCAACATTATTGTCAAAACACTTATTTCTTCAACCATTGTTTCTTGTTCTGTATCTTTTCATTGTTTGTAGCTCTGTTGTCTGCAAGAATTCATCATCAAACACTAGTACTTTATATGTTCTTCTTGAAATGAGACAATCAGTTGTAGATGACCCCCAAAATGTACTCCAAGACTGGTCTGTAAGAAATCCAAATTTTTGTACATGGAGAGGGATTTCTTACGGAAGAGACCCTAAAGATGGCTCACTGCATGTTATGAGTTTAAATCTTTCTGATTCTTCACTTCCTTGATTGACAATTAATACGCACTGGAGACCTTGGGCAAAGTAGCAGTTAAGCAAAAAATGATATCCCTGGGCAAACTAGTAGAGTAGAAGGATTAGTACTATTATTGACATTCAGAACTATCACTACTACAAATTTGAGCTTGCATAGCATTTATATTTCAACTTGCATAGCACTTTTAAGATCATTTATATTTCAACTTGCATAGCACTTTTAAGATGATTTTTAATTTTTATTTTGTTGGAAAATTCAAATCTTCAAATATAATATTTTCATTTGATTCACATGTGGGCCCCATATTCTTAAAATCAATTTTATAAATTATAAGATCATTTGCAACATAATAAGTATGTTACTATAGAGTCCAAAACAGGTTTCTATTGAGATCTATAGTAACAAAATATGGTATATTGCAATAGAGTAGTTGTTATAGATATCTATACTAACCAGCTACGAGCCAACATCGCCTTAGTCCTTTTCGGACCTTTAATAACATTTTTTTGGTTCTATAGCAACACAGTTGGGGGTTGCTTAAAGCAATCTATGGCGTAGTGAAATTATTGGATGGCGGAAAGATAAAGAGAGGTGTTGTGAGATTGTTCTACTTCTTTCCTTTAAATCAACCATCCAGATATCTTCTCCCTTTAATCAAATACTGCTTCTAAACCAATTTATCCAAGCAATGTCAATTTTACAATATTGAAGTTCTCAATGAAGTTACTTGAGTGGAAAAATAAGCATAATTGCAGTTATAATGGCTTTCATGACTTGCTTCACCTTATTGGATTAGTCTTGCCCGATATTCATAAATTTCCCCAAAAGTACTACACCATGCGAAAGTTTATTAAAGGATTACTTATGCAGTATGAGAAAATTGAGGCTTGCGGGAATGATTGTATGTTATTTTACAAGGAACATAGTGACAAGAAAAAGTGTGATATATGCAATAGAGACAGATACTGGAAGCATAAAGATCCTAAAAATAGAAGATTCCACAAAAAATATTGCGTTACTTTCCTACTACCATGAGATTACGACGTCTATTCAGGGCCGAGACTACTGTAAAATGTATCAGATGGCACCATGATAGAATTACAATTGAGGAAGAATTACGTCACCCATCGGATGAAGATAAATGGAAATAATTTGATCGGAGATTTTAAAGATTTTCAAAAGAGATTCGAAATGTAATACTCGGGCTCTCTACAGATGGATTTGACCCTTTTCTAGACAAGCATACGAAGAAGTATACGGTATGGCATGTGGTAGTTCTTGTGTACAACCTTTCTCCCTCTATGTGTACAAAGGCTCCATATATGTTCATGCCTCTTCTTATTCCCGGGCCGATTGTTAGTCCCTTAACAATATGACAAGAATTACAGAAGGGGGGTTGAATGGAATTCTTGAAGCTTTTTCTTGAAATAAAATGTTCTAACTCAAATATAAATATAAGTGTATTGATTAGCACAATGCGGAATAAAAACTTAAGTGAATCAAAACACAAGTAATTAAAAACAAGAGTCTTTAAAAACTTTCTGGTGGATTTGAATGATTCCACCAGAGATATATATTATATATCGAGAGAACCCTGTGTGCAAAAATGCTCACAGCTGCTTACAACAATTGAACTTCTAAGACTACATAGAAATGCTAAGAATCCTGCTTATAAATGTTTCTCTGTTTTTTTGTTTAGATCGATAGTGTCTTAGTTATTACTTCTTGGTTTATATATCACCAAGATTACAAAGTAATAAGACAAGATAATAAAACAAAAACTATCTAGTCTATTACAATGCTATTTCATTACTCTATTCCAGCATCTTTGAATATCTTCATAATAGCATGGAAATGGCAATGCTTCTTTGTTCTCGAAAACCCACTTGAATAGGCTACCACATTCCATTTGCATCCACTCGACGCATGTGACTGTGTTGTCACTGTCAACAGATATTTGAATTCTTTATCCGTCGGTTTTATGATCATCCGTCGAGTTATTGATCATCAGTCGGGTTGTCTATTTGATCATCCGTCGACTACATTGTAGGTTATCCGTCGGGTAGCAAACTGGCACTTGACTTCATTTCATTTATATAGAATTACAAGACATCATCTATGTACAATTAATCAACCTATTCTGCATATATAGTTAAAGTCAACATGACTTGAATACTACTTACAGAATCTAAACAATGGTGAATGCAGAAATGTGCTACAGACTTATTGTTACATAAGCTACTCACTCGATGGATAATAAGTCATCATCCGTCGGGACTATAATGAGTCAACTTTTCCTTATCAGCTGCTCTTAAGTTGGCTGCTGCTGCATTGATCAGATCTATACAGTCTGTAACTGATGGCTTTGAGATAGCAATTGAAGGTACAGTTACTTTACTAATTTGAATCTGAAGCCTCTCCCCCTCACTTGATCCTTTCTCCCCCTTTTTGTTATCATCAATTTGAGTAGAGGAGGGGGTTTAAGCATCCACCAGTTTTTGAAGTAGATCAGTCTGTTGGGCTTGATGGAGATGAATGGCAGTTAAAGATGCTTCTACGGCTGGCATTCTTGTGTCCAAGGCATCTATCTTGGTTGACAGATCAGAATTTTTCCTTAATTGCCTCTTGATGTCAAGCATTGTAGCTTCTGGAAGTTTAGAGTATATCATGTCTGAAATAGCCCTTTTCATCTCCTCAATATCATTCTTCATAGTATTCACATCTCTAGCATGCTGGAAGCCCTGGATTTGTTGAAGTTGCAGGGAGGCTAGATGTGCCTGAAGGAGCTTCTTGGTGCTGGCTTTGGTAGTGGTTTGAAGAGCAGTATTTGTCTGATTGATTAATTGGATCAGGGTTGTCATGAAGTAATGCTCATCACAGTGCTTTGAGAATGCCCATGATGGCATACCTGACCTTGAACTTGAGCCTAATTCTCCCCCTATATCCATTGCTTCATATTCACTATCCACACTCTCATCTCCAAAGAAATCAGTTGAACCACCAGTCTCATAGTCCACATCACCAGCTGTAGAAGGCGAAGTTGTGATGGCATCCTTAGCTCTCATTATAGACTGAGTGGTATGTACCAAATTCAGCATCCTTTCTGCATTGTCATTGCCCTGTTCAGCTAGAAGTTGATAAGCTGGAACAGGGTGAGTAAATGCCTCAGCATCAAGGGAAGTGGAATCTATAACAGCTTTAGGATGCTGAGATAGTCCTTCCCTGTCTGCATCCTGGACATTCATTAACTCACTAGCAATGACATCCATCCTTATTGCTCCAGTACCTGCATTTCTCTCATTTTCTCTCTTTTGTTGCATCAGGGTCTCACCCTGGCTCCCCACCCTCACACCCTCACCTTCACCTACTAAGGTGGGACTCCTCTCACTCTCTTTTGCCAATCCTGAAGAAATGGATTGCAGATTTTTACTCATTTCCTCTCCTTTTTCCTGGGAGCAACCCAGACTCTCACTCAAAATATTCTTCTCTCTCAATCCTTAGAGTGATTGTACAACCACTAAATCTTCTGCACTGAAATAATTGATGTTTGAAGTTGTGCAGAGATACTCGACGATTGAGTGATATCCATTGAGTGAGCGGTTTTACTATCCGACGGATAACTGCTGTTAGGCTTATCCGTCGGGATACAATAACTACTCGACGGATGAGAAATATCCGTCGAGAGAGTAGAAATGAATGAGCTGGGAATAGAAACTATTGTTGACTCTGTGCTGATTGAAGATATTTTAGGCACATATGACACAACAGTTCTTGAAAGAATTGGCAAGTGATCCAACAAATCATCTAAAAGATGATGCTCACTTGCACTAGATTTTGGCTTCCCCAACAGAGTTAAAGAAGGGGAATCAGGAATTGATGTGTTTATCATATCCACTTCCAGAGAATTTGTTGGTGAGTTTAGTGTTTGAGGTGCTTCTATAACTAGAGATTTTGGCTGTGACTCCACATTTATTGGAGCCACATCAAACTGAATTTGTGAAGGTGTAGTGACTGTGTCTTTAGCACTAGTTTGCACAGTGTGTGTACCCTGTGCATCCCCAAGGTTCTTGATTTCTTCTTTCTAGTATAAGTTTGGGGTGAGCTTGTGTCCCAAACCCTCTTGGCCTATGCTCTTGGTTGAGAGCTTTATTCAATAGCTACATCCTTTTGGGAGGATGGAGCTAGAAATGAGCTTTTGTCCTTTTTAAGCACTGCAGTTTGTTGGGAAACTGCAGTGTGGCTAGGCTGGGATTCACTCAACTATCCAACCTTATTCTTGGGGTTTCTTTTATGTTCACCCCTTCCCTCACCTAACTTACCCTCTTTCACACTCCCCTCTTTGACTTTAGTGGATTTTTCAACTGGCATCTTTTGGGAGATACCAGAGGGGGCTTTCTTTGATTTGGATTTTGAAATAAATGAAGGTTTTGCAGCTTTGGTAGGCAACTGTTTGGTCATTGACATAGTTGCCATAGCTACACTTGAACTCAAAGAAATTGTGGAGGTTGGAATAGTTGTAGGGATTGGTGAATTTACCTCACTTACCTGAGGTGCTTGCATTACAGGAAAGTAGAACATTGGCACATCCTTGTGATGATTGGCCATGTTCAAATCTGCAATGAGCCTTCTCTTGTGAACTCAACAATCTAGTTTGTTGTTAGGGTTTTCAAGCACAATCTCTTCACAGAGGTGGTTTGCTAATAACATAAGAAATATAGCATAATACACATTCTTACCTCTTTCATTTAACTCTCCTAATTTAAAACCTAACTCAAACAAGACAAGGTCACTGAAATTTTAGAATTTATCTGTAACTAGCATGTAGAGCATGTTAAGCATGGAAATATTCACTGAATCAAAATTACTAACCTTTCCTAAGAAAATTTTGTAACTACATCACACAAGAAACTCCACTCTTTCCTAAGACCCATTCTCCTAATATCACCCAGTTTAGAAGTAGAAAGTGCATAGTACATGGAATTAAGCATATTGATTATCAGTGTCAGTGTGTGGTAAAGTCACATTGTTATCAGGAATTTTGAAACATGCTATTATCACATCACTATTAATACAGAATTCTTTACCTTTAATGGTTAGAGTGATGGTCTTATCTGTAGAGTTGTAGGTAGCAGTGGTCCACATCTCTTCAACAACTTCACAGAAGATTGTGGGTGATTCCAGCATGGCATAATTGAGCTTGCAACTCTTCACAAAGTCCATCATCTTGTGATAGTCTCCAGATTGCTGAATACCCTTATTCACTAGTGCGGTGAAATTGTTCTTCTCATAAATGAACCCAGTTTGAGACATAATCTTTACAACAGGTGCCATTGTTAGAGAATAAGAGCTTGAAGAGAAGGAGAGTAAGTGCTTTGAGAGAGAATGAAATTAGAGCAGTTGAGTTGAGAATGATAAAAAAAGCAATTGCAATGAAATAAGCTTTTATACTATCTCAAAAATAACTGATAAAAATAATAAAGTAAAATAAAGTAACCAATAAAAATTGCCTAAAATAGCCGTTAAAAAAATAAACTGTAAAAATTCCACCCATTATCCGTCGTGTTATGCTTACAAACTGTAAGTATACTCGATGGATAATGTACAGGGAATTAACGGCTGAGATTAAGACAATTCGACAGATGAGGATAAACTGTTACCCGTCGAGACATAAAATAATCCATAAACATAATTAATTTTTATTAGCAAATAGTATATCAACGGATGATCAAACTCGATGGATAAAGATCATCCGTCGAGATTTAAATTTTGACTTAGCCAAAATTTCATTCAAGTCTGAAAAATCAATTAAGTTTCTGGTTGCATTTCAACTTGCAAATTAACTCAGATAGATTTAAGAGTAATTAAGCATACCTAACTCACTTACCAACCTTGAAAAGGTGGATTCATCCAGTGGCTTGGTAAATATATCTGCAAGTTGCTTCTCACTTGAAACAAAATGTAGTTCCACAGTACCATTCATTACATGTTCCCTTATGAAGTGGTACTTGATATCTATGTGCTTTGTCCTTGAATATTGTACTGGATTTTCAGTGATGGCAATTGCACTTGTGTTATCACAGAAAATAGGAATCCTTTCAACTTGCCAACCATAGTCTAGCAATTGATTTTTCATCCATAAGATCTGTGCACAGCAACTACCGGCAGCAATATATTCAGCTTCAGCTGTAGAAGTAGAAACTGAATTTTGCTTTTTACTGAACCAGGACACAAGCTTGTTTCCTAGAAATTGACAGGTTCCTGTTGTACTTTTTCTATCAATTCTACAACCTACATAATCTGCATCTGAATAACCAGTTAGATCAAAACCAGAATCTCTAGGGTACCAAATGCCAAGATTTGGTGTTCCCTTGAGATATCTGAAAATTATCTTAATAGCTATTAAGTGAGATTCTCTAGGATCAGCCTGAAATCTAGCACATAAACATGTAGCAAACATTATATATGGCCTACTAGCTGTTAAGTACAGAAGTGAGCCAACCATGCCTGTATAACTTGAAATATCCACAGACTTTTCATTAGTGTTTAATTCAAGCTTAGTTGTAGTGGCCATAGGAGTTTTTGCAGATGTGCAATCCATTAGATCAAACTTCTTTAAAAGATCAAAAATATATTTAGTTTGACTAATGAATATTCCATCACTAACTTGCTTAACTTGTAAGCCAAGAAAGTAAGTTAGTTCTTTTATCATACTCATTTCATACTTACTTTGCATCAATTTGGAAAACTTTTTGCAAAGTTTCTCATCTGTAGAACCAAAACTAATATCATCTACATAAATTTGAACAAGTATACTAGAGCCATTAACATTTCTGAAAAATAAAGTTTTATCTACAGTACCTCTTGTGAAGTGATTTTCCAAAAGGAACTTTGATAAAGTGTCATACCAAGCTCTAGGTGTTTGCTTTAGTCCATAAAGAGCTTTCAAAAGATAATAGACATGTTCTGGAAAATTTGGATCTTCAAAGCCAGGAGGTTGACTAACATAGACTTCTTCCTCCAAATTTCCATTTAGGAAAGCACTTTTGACATCCATTTGATAGACCTTGAAATTAGCATGGGCTGCATAGGCTAAGAAGATTCTGATTACTTCAAGTCTTGCAACATGAGCAAATGTTTCATCAAAATCTATTCCTTCTTGTTGACAATAGGCCTTAGCAACCAATCTAGCTGTGTTCCTGACTACTATGCCATTTTCATCCATCTTGTTTCTGAATACCCATTTAGTATCTATTGGATTCTTTCCTTTAGGCTTGGGCACCAGCTTCCATACATTATTCCTTTCAAATTGGTTTAGCTCCTCCTGCATAGCTAAAATCCAATCAGGATCCAACAAAGCTTCTTCTACCTTCTTTGGTTCTTCCTTGGAAAGAAAGCTGCTGTATAGACATTCTTCCGGAGTTGCTCTTCTTGTTTGAACTCTAGAAGAAACATCACCAATGATAAGCTCAAAAGGGTGATCCTTTGTCCATTTCCTTTGTTGAGATAGATTAGCTCTAGATGAAGAAACTTCATTGTTGTCTTGATGTGTGATTGAGTTTTGATTGTTAGAAACTCCCCCTGAGTTTATGGATCTTTGATTTGAGAAAGGGGAACTTTCTATAGGTGATCTATCTTGACTTTCTGCTCCTTTTGATACCCCGACGGATGGTGAATTTTGAGTATCAACGGATGAAGCTGGTTGTCTCCCGACGGATAACGTAGATTGCCTTCCGAGGGATGAAGTATTGTGCAACTCGACAGATGTTGAGTTTTGTGCTTCATTGGTAGTAGATTTATCTGCATTATCCTTAGACACTGTTTCTTGATCACTTTCATCATCACTGTCATCACTAACCATCTCCATATTGTCGAATTTGAGGCTCTCATGGTAATCTCCATCTTTCAGTCCTTCAATCTTTTTATCATCAAATATAACATGTATTGATTCCACAACAATGTTGGTTCTTAGATTGTAGACTCTATATGCTTTACCAACATCATATCCAACAAAAATTCCTTCATCTGTTTTAGCATCAAACTTTCCATTTTGATCAGTTTGATTTCTCAGAATATAGCACTTGCAGCGAAAGACATAAAGAAAATTTAGAGTTGGCTTCTTGTTCTTGAACAATTGATAGGGAGTCATGCATCTTGCTTGATTAACCAGAGAAATATTTTGAGTGTAGCATGCAGTATTTACAGCTTCAGCCCAGAAATATGTTGCCAGTTTTGATTCTTCAAGCATTGTCCTTGCAGCTTCAATAAGTGATTTGTTCTTCCTTTCTACTACTCCATTCTTTTGTGGAGTCCTTGCTGCTGAAAACTCATGCAGAATCCCATTTTCCTCACAAAATGCTCTCATGACAGAATTCTTGAATTCAGTTCCATTGTCACTCCTGATTCTTCTAAGCTTGAAATCAGGATGATTATTGACTTGCCTTATGTGATTGATGATGATTTCACTAGTCTCATCTTTAGACTTTAGGAAATATGTCCAAGAGAACTTTGAGAAATCATCTACAATTAATAGGCAAAATCTTTTCCTTGAGATGGAAAATACATTGACTGGTCCAAACAAATCCATGTGAAGTAGTTGCAAAGGCTCTTCAATTGTTGAATCAAGTTTCTTTCTGAATGATGCTTTAATCTGCTTCCCTTTTTGGCAGGCATCACACAGTCCATCCTTAGAAAACTCCACTAGAGGAATGCCTCTAACTAGTTCTTTCTTCACTAGCTCATTCATGGTCTTGAAGTTTAAATGGGATAGCTTCTTGTGCCATAACCAACTTTCATCTTGACTTGCTTTACTGAGAAGAGAAGTTACAGATTCTGTATTAGATGAGTTGAAATCAGCTAGGTACACATTTCCTTTTCTCACACCGGTGAGAACCACTTTGTTGCTTCTTTTATTAGTCAAAATACAGGCTTCTGAGTTGAAGGTTACTGAGTTGCCTTTATCACAAAGCTGGATGATACTCAACAAGTTGTATTTGAGACCATCCACTAAGGCAACCTCCTCAATAATGACATTGTCCTTTAAAATCAAGCCATATCCCACAGTATAACCCTTCCTGTCATCTCCAAAGGTAATACTTGGGCCAGCTCTTTCCTTAAACTCCGTGAGCAGGGTAGAATCACCAGTCATGTGTCTTGAACAACCACTATCCAAGTACCAAAGATTCTTTCTATTTCCCTACACACATCAAAATCAAATCAAGTTAATTTTGGTACCCAAGTTTCCTTGGGTCCTACCTTGTTAGCTTTCTTTTTCTGTTTCTTAGGCTTTATCTCATTTGACTTAGAAATCTCAGATTCATCCTTAGTCATTTGAGTTGGGTCTTTGAAACAATTCATTGCAACAGAATTATCATGCATATTATGACTAACAGGAAATGGCATGTTATGTATAAACATGTTATTCCAGTAAGGCATCCTAAATGGCATTTGTGGCATACTATATGCAGCATAATACGGATTAGGTGCAAATGGCATATTAGCAAACTGTGCATTCATGTTCTGTGTAGACATAGTACTAATAGGCATGGGAGGCATGGCATTCATGTTAGGAAATTAAGGTTGCACAGACATGGAAGTAGGCATGGCAGATTTACAGTTAACAGACAAATGATTTACACTACCACACTTGACACAGCTTTTTCTAGGAGCATATTTATCAGGTGTGTAGTTATTGTGTTTGTTAATCCCTACTTTACCATTCCTATTGTTTTTCTTTTTAGTCTCTGTTTTTACCTCAATCTTATCAAGTCTGTCACTTAATTGTTTGACAGTCATGTGACCAACATTAGCCTTTTTCCCTTTCTTAACCTAACTCGATTCTCCTGAAACAAAGTTCTTGGAACCAGACTCATACTTCTCATTCAGCTTAACAAGTTTGGATTTACTGATAGGCTTGCTCAGAGCCGACGGATGAGGATTTTCATCATTCGACGGATAACCATTTTTGTTATCCGACGGATGATCCTCATCATCCGTCGAGTCTACATCTGTAAGCACTCCATCTACCAAATTTGGTTCTAGTTTCTCTTTGTTCTTTTTCCAAGCAGCATCACAGAAGGACTGAATTACTTGAACTTTGGTGATTTGAGCATAGACATCCCTGGATGTTTTCCATGCTTTAATCACCTCTTGTTCACGCTCGAGCTGCTTCTTTAAAATTTCCTCTATTTTCAAGGACTCGGTTAATTCCTCCTTGGCAATTTTACACTCAATTCTTAATTTTTCAAAATCAATAAACTGAGACTCAAGCACATTATTTCTCTCACTCGAAAACAAATTGTTTTCTTTGATTTTAGCATTTTCTTTAGTAAGAGACTTAAGTGTAATACGCAAATAATATAACTCTGTAGACATGTCATTTATGGCATCATTACACTCAGCTTTAGATAAATGTGCAAGGTTTGTTGTAATTACCTGATTACTTGAAGAGCTTGTTTCTGTCTCATCGGACTTGGCAATTAGGGCTAGATTGACATAGCTGACATCTTCATCTTCATCCAGACCATCTATTGGCCAGTCATTTTCTTGTGTTATGAAAACCCTTTCCTTTTGGTTAAGCAGCTCAAAGTATTTTTGCTTATAATCCACTGACTCAAACTTTTTCCTAATTGAATCTGACTTCCTACACTCACTGGCAAAGTGCCCTGCCAGGCCACATTTGAAACATTTGAATTTTTATTTATCCACCATGTTTCTATTTGGTTTGGTTGCTCCAAAGTTCTTCTTGAAATTGAGCTTGGAAAATCTCCCGGAAAGAAATGTTAGGTGTTCATCAATGTCTTCCATGTCATCTTGGCTCAGAGAATCTTCACTTTCTACTGCAAGCCCCTTGCCCTTATTCTCACAGACCCTTGAAGTTGATTCAACAGCTTCCATCTTCATTTTCTTCTCCTTTTCCAAATCAGCAACTAGTGCAATAGATCCTTATTTCTTCTTTCCTCTCTCCATCCTTTCATCCTGCTCTATTTCAAGCTCATAGGTTTTCAGGATGCCATACAGTCTCTCCAAAGTAAACTCCTTATAATCCTGTGAGTTTCTTAATGAGACTGTCATTAGTTTCCATTCCTTTGGAAGAGATCTAAGGAATTTCATATTGGAGTCTTTTGTCTGATAGACCCTTCCATGCAACTTTAGAGCATTTAGTAGTTTTTGAAACCTACTAAAAATGTCAGTGAGAGACTCACTTTCTTCATTGTGAAAATGCTCATATTGCTGAATCAAGAGCTGCATCTTATTTTCTCTAACTTGCTCAGTGCCATCACAGATTATATGTATTGTATCCCAAACATCCTTGGCAGTTTTGCAGTTGATAATGTTGTTAAACATATCTCCATCAACTCCATTAAACAGGATGTTCATGGCCTTTTTATCCCTCCTGACTTGTTCAATGTAAAGATCAGACCATTCATGCCTTGGCTTGGGGACTGATGGCTTGTTTCCTGTTGCTGCTCTCATTGAAACATAAGGGCCTCTTTCTATGCAGTCAACATAGGCCTCATCTTGAGAAAGCAAATGAAGATGCATCTTTACCTTCCAATGATGGTAATTATCTTTATCCAGAAAAGGGATCTTGACTCCAACATTCTTCTTGTTCATCTTGCTGTATTGTTTTGATCTTTAAACTCTTTGTAAGTTAAGAGCTTGCTCTAATACCAATTGTTAGTCCCTTAACAATATGACAAGAATTACAAAAGGGGGGTTGACTGGAATTCTTGAAGCTTTTTCTTAAAATAAAATGTTCTAACTCAAATATAAATATAAGTGTATTGATTAGCACAATGCGAAATAAAAACTTAAGTGAATAAAAACACAAGTAATTAAAAACAAGAGTCTTTAAAAATTTTCTTGTGGATTTGAATGATTCCACTAGAGATATATATTATATATCGAGAGAACCCTGTGTGCAGAAATGCTCACAGCTGCTTACAACAATTGAACTTCTAAGACTACAGAGAAATACTAAGAATCCTACTTACAAATGTTTTTCTATTTTCTTGCTTAGATCGATAGTGTCTTAGTTGCTACTTCTTGGTTTATATATCACCAAGATTACAAAGTAATAAGACAAGATAATAAAACAAAAACTATTTAGTCTTTTACAATGCTACTTCATTACTCTATTCCAGCATCTTTGAATATCTTCATAATAGCATGGAAATGGCAATGCTTCTTTGTTCTCGAAAACCCAGTTGAATAGGCTACCACATTCCATTTGTATCCACTCGACGCATCTGATTATTTTGTCACTGTCAACGGATATTTGAATTCTTTATCCGTCGGGTTCATGATCATCCGTCGAGTTATTGATCATCAGTCAGGTTGTCTATTTGATCATCCGTCGACTACATTGTAGGTTATCCGTCGGGTAGAAAACTGGCACTTAACTTCATTTCATTTATGCAGAATAACAAGACATCATCTATGTACAATTAATCAACCTATTCTACATATCAAGTTAAAGCCAACATGACTTGAATACTACTTACGGAATCTAAACAATGGTGAATGCAGAAATGTGCAACAGACTTATTGTTACATAAGCTACTCACTCGATGGATAATAAGTCATCATCCGTCGGGACTATAATGAGTCATTCATCGGGACTATAAATCTTATCCGTCGAGAGCTACATTATTTCACTAAGTAAAATCTACTAAGGTATTTTGTTCATGAAATCATCAAGTACACAACATATACACAACACCGACAGATCCAACAAAAGACTGGCATGTTTATCTTAGGCCATAAATTGATGAATTGAAAGTGTTGTGGAATATCGGGGTTGAAACATATGACATGTTCTCACGTACAAGTTTTATCATGAAGGCGGCACTTTTGTGGACTATTAGTGACTTTCCTGGACATGTCATGCTTAGCAGATGGTCCACCAAAGGTAAGTTACCGTGTCCAGTTTGTATGGGAGAAGTAAAAGGTAAACAACTCAAATATGGTGGGAAAATAAGTTTTATGGCACTACTCGATATTTTTTAGAGATAGATGATCCCCTATGAAGGAATACTAAATTTGGAAGTGTAGAGAGACGATCAGTTTGTGCTCGACATTCAGGGGGTCGTGCAAAGGTGATGTTTGAGCGAACACAGTTTCCCCCTCCGGGAAAGTCACATGAGGAAAAACCAAGATATTATGGGGTGAAACATAATTGGACTCATTTTTCTCCATTTTTTGAGCTTCCATATTGGGAGACACTCAGCCTTCGTCATAATATTTATATTATGCACACAGAAAAGAATGTCTTTGATAATATTTTCACATAATTTTTGGCGATGCTAAGAAGACCAAAGACAACACAAAGTCAAGAAAAGATTATCAAGAATTAGGTGTACACCATGAGTTATGGATTTGAAGTGATGGTACCGAACCACATGCATCATATAAACTTACAAAGAAACAAGTTCATAAATTATTCAAGTGGAGTGTCTCATTTAAACTTCCAGATGGTTTTGACTCAAACATATCTAGTTGTGTCAATTGGGAAAAAATTGCATTCGTGGTATGAAATCACATGATGGTCACGTCTTCATGCAAAAATTGTTGCTTATTGTTAGTCATGGCCTTCTTCTGAAGCATGTAGCTGATCCTATCATTGAATTCTGCAACTTCTTTCAAGATATATGCTCTCCAACTCTCAAGCTCAGATTTAGAAAAAATGGAGAAAGAAATAGTGAGGATAATGTCCAAACTTGAAACCGTCTTTACTCCTGGTTTATTTGATCTAATGGAGCATTTGCCACTACATTTAGCAACTGATTATAAGTTGGGTGGGCCAGCTAATAGGTGTTGGATGTATTTTATTGAAAAATACTTGCACAACTTGAAATTGAAAGTAGGAAACAAAGCTCGAGCGAAAGGTTCAATGGACACGATTGTCGATAATATGGTGAAATTTTAGTTATTAATAAGTTGATATATGGAGGAAATTGTGATGGTTAAGCGAGTTGTGAACAATAGAGGAAATAATGGAGATGAGGTACCAGGCAGAAATGAAGATGAAGATGAAGACCTCGATACACAAAACTATCCGCTAAAGAAGTAGGCTTTGTCATATTAGCCTGGTAATATCTACTTAGCTTTTTATGAACTGAAAGACTTTTTGGGTTTTAGAATTCTGCTCCTCTTTTGTAAAGCTATGTGTAGCTCTTGTTTTAAATTATATGGGGTATGTAACCAATGGTCATCAAACTTTCTAGTACTAAACATCGATGACCAAACTAGCTGGGCATAACTATAACTAACCAGTTTAATGATTTTGAAGCTAGTGTCGGTTTTATATATTTTCCTCTATTATTTTATGATGTCTGTTGCGTCAACGAAAAGAAATGGCTTTCTCTTTAGAGGTAGTTCAAAACAGGAATTTCTTTTTGGGGATTGTGTTATGTAAATTCGACCGAAACCAGTTGAAAATAATAATCCACCAAAAATGGTTAAAATTGAATATCTACTGAAAACAGTAGAATTTAATTTTTCACTAAAAGTGGTCGAATTTGACAAACAAGCATATATAGTCGAATTTGGCATTTTTGGCGGGTTTTTCAAATTTTAACGAAAAATTAAAAATTAAAGTCAAAATTATTGCGGGATTTTTAAATTTAAATTTGACTGAATGCAATTGTATTTATGCAGTTGTATTTAGCAGGACGTATTGAACCGGCGTAATACAACCGTTTTACTAAATACAACCGTTTTTGGGCAGTTGTATTTAGGCATTTTTTTGTAGTGAGTTAAGTCCACTGGTTATCCTATTTCTGTTCCTGTACTATTTAGATTAATAACTATACCTCTTTGAGGGTTTCAGAGAGTGAATATGTGTTATATTGCTATAAAACTCTTTTTGCCCTTAAACAAGTATGACATTTGTGAGCAAGCGTCATCTACCTTTGGATTAGGGGTTGCTACAAGAGCTTAATCAACAATACATCCTCTAATTCTCTCTATTAATACATCATTCTCTTAGGTGAAATTTTTCCAAAATTGCTCCATATCTGAAACACTTCTAATTTCCTCATAAAAGATAGCTTAATCAACAATACATCCTCTAGTTAGGCATGTAAACACATTTGTTTCCTTTATTTCAAGTCTCTAATGGCAAACTTAGCTAAATCTTTTTGGGTACCAGCATAGGATCCGATAAAACTCAGCTACATAACTAGATGAATATCACAGTTATGCTAAATATTTCACAAAATAAAATTGTATAAGTTATTTTAGTGTTATTTGTCAACTAAACTTATAGGAAATAAGTCTTAGCTCTCAAACAAATTAAAAACTTCTAAACCAACCTTTGTCACAAGCAGGTTGACAATTCTTTCACGAATTACACTCCAGTGTTGTGTTTAGTTCAACCTGTGGACTACAAAATTAACAAATCACTAAGAAAAATCTAATAACAAAACTAAAAATTCAAAAACCTCAGAAACAATTTAAACAAATCCCAAAATTAAAATCAAAATTTACCCAAACTCAAGATTACTAAACCTTAAAACCAGCGTAAATTCCCTGTATATAAAATTCGAAAAGAGAAAGAAGAAACAAATTAAAAAATTTCTAATTACAAGAAAAACTAAAAAAAAAAAATTTGTCCTGTATATAAAGATACACAAATTAAAAAATTAGTCATTACATATAAAATTGAAATAATTGAAGACTTCTCTCAGTCACCCAAATAGATTCTCTGTGTGACATTCTAAAAGTAAGAAAAAATGAATTAAAAAATTAGGGCTTTAAGTTAAAAAAAAACCCCAAAATACAACAATAAAACCAATTTGATCTTACGCAAACATACCCACTTACCAATTTGATGTTTTGAGCTTTGAACATACTAATTTGAACAATTAATCGAACAAATCATTTTGGTTTTCAAGAAATCGACTTGTAAGATTTCAAGTCTTAAGACTCGTGTATTACGAATGGTGAAAATTATGAAGTGTGAAACTTGTGTTTATCAACGAGAGATTCAGAGTGGTTGTGTGTGTGTTGGGGAGATCTAGGGTTCTTGAGAGAGGGAGAGTTGACAGAGTCGGTGAATGAGAGAATTGAGAGGCGTTAGTTTTTAGTTTTATTTAATTTTTATATGTGTTAGGAGTTTCAAGGTGGGAACAAAATTTGGTAAAGGGGGAATACAGTTTGGCAATGATAGGGTAAACAATTTATGCAAGGGGAAATATTTGGACAGACGCTAGTTCAATCTTTTTAAAAGAGTATTTTATACATCGATTAGAAATTAAGCGATATCTTAAAAATAGGTAGATATCATATTTTCACGAGATAATGTTATTGTATTTTTTAACATCATCCGGATTAACAATAGATATAAAATGTGTGATGTCTATTAACTTTTTTTCTTATAGTGTGTTGTTAGTCTTAAAAATTGAGAGGGTTAAATGGTCTTAAAATTTGTTGACCCTTGCTCTCTTTTTCCCTCCCATCTATATAAATTCATATGTACATTATATATGTATATGACATGCTTGTTAAATATATTTTCTTCCCAAAATAAATTAATGGCTCAGAAGTGTGTATATGGAGCTTAAATACTAGGTAAAACGGCATGAAAAACTACAAATGTTGTTATCCATTTTTTGTTATGTGAATATCGCTATTTTCGGTGATTGGATGGTCTTTTGTGTAGCATGCAAGGATTATCAAAGAGGTTTGCTGCAAAGAGTTAACATCTTGCAAAGAGTTAACATCTTAAAAAATGTTCAAAAACAAGTTAAATGTACTTGAATGTAGGAGTGAGTTGAAAGGTATGGAGGAAAGAAATTCAAGAAGTAAGTACTTCATTTGCTGATTATAACTTGATTTGTAATTCTAGTCTACTGGGTTTGCAAGAGTGGAGATGTAGATGAGATTTAGAGGAGATGTAAATAAAACGTAATTTTACGACAAAAAATGCGTCGTAATTTATAAATTTACGACAGAAAAAACGTCGTATTTTAGGAATTAGGACCTATTTACGACGAAATATGTGATGAACAACCGTCGTAAGTTTGAATTTCCCGGTTTTAAAAAAAATATCTAGCCGCATTCCGGGCACTTTCCGGCAACCCCAATTCAATTATTTGATAGATTTCTTCAACATCTAATTTTATAAATAGATAGATTTCTTCAGCATCTAATTTTATAAATAGATAGATTTCTTCAAAAGATGGACTAACGACTGAAGACTATGTTTAGTTAATTAGTTTCCATTATTTCCTTCAATAATAGGTAAAAATCAACTATTATAAATGACATCAAAAGTAACAAGCCATATTATATAGATACATCCACGATATTAAAAACAAAAGATAACCAATTAACCAATATAAGAATGGATATGCATATTGAATATATACCACAAAGTGTACTGAAATATTCTTTTTATCTTCAATCACTGACTGTAATAAAATAACCGCTTCATCTAGCATCTGTACATCACCATAATGCATCTATACATCACCATCTGCCAAAATAAATGCTTCCAATGAGAACCAGAAATTAAAACATGATAATTTAAAAAGTAGTTGCATGGTCGACGTAGCATTGACTATACCCTCTGTTCTTGTTAATCACCAAGAGGCTAAGGCTGCCATTATAAAAGCTAGCACCATTCTCAATTTAATTTATAGATAATTGCACGTAACTATTGTGGTTTAACAGGCTTGAAGCTTTGATTGGAGTAAAAATCTGATAAGGGAATAACATTATGCTGCAGATATAATACTCAAATAAACTTTAACTAGGCTCTTGAGCCTTAAAATTCACACCATTAAACATACAAAAATGGAAGTTTAGTCTGAATATTATATGGGCAAAGTATTTATATGGTAATAGTGCATAACTGTCCAAAAAACAAACTGTATACATATATAATCCAAATGATTTTGTGTTTTTTTATGGGCACTTGTCGCCGCACATTAATAATATAACAAACAGAAATTTCTAAATTTAATATCTAACTCTAGCTCATATGGATTTCCAATGAAAAAATAACAGAAGCATATGTGCATGTGCGACGTTCACGGGAAAAAGAATAGCTTAGGAAGGCTCAACTCGAAATCATTGAACCCATCATCCTGACCTTTGTAGGGAGTAAAACTGAAAAGCTACTATGATATACAATTTACATTTTATACTAGAACTAACCTAATGCATGTCTCGAACACTGAGATTTGCATCAGCAGTCTACTGAAACATCCTCATTTTTTTGGCAAGGGAAAGAATTGTCAAAGCTATCGTTGGCCTGGACCTCTAAGAGCTGATCTTGATGAGGATCTTTTAATTTCTGGCACCATTGTATACTGGGTTTGACTAGTACAATTAAATAGTGTTTAATCCTGAATTGGTGTTTCGAATATTTTAAAAATATTTGTTAACGATCCAATTATATGGATGTAAATAGATATATCTATTAGTGATATAACAAAAATTTCATATTAAAATGATTTTATTTGGTTTGTCATTTTAACAGTCAAACATGAGTTTGACATGTACAACTAACTAGTGTTTAATCCTCAATTGGTGTTTCGATTAACGTAAAAATACCGATCCAACCGTATGGATTTCAATAGATATATATATTAGTGATATAACCAAAATTTTATATCAAAATAATTTTATTCGATTTACCATTTTAACAATCAAGCATGAGTTTAACTAGTACAGTTAACTAATGTTTAATCCTGAATTGGTGTTTTGATTATTTTAAAAATATTTTTCAATGATCCAACCATATGGATATCAATAGATATATATATATATTAGTGATATGACCATAATTTCATATCAAAATAATTTTAGTAGGTTTGAAATTTTAACAGTCAAGCATAACTTTGACTAGTACAGCTAACTAGTGTTTAATCCTGAATTGGTGTTTTGATTATTTTAAAAATATATATCAACGATCCAACCGTATGGTCTTGAATAGATATATATTAGTGATACAACCAAAATTTAAAATCAAAATAATTTAATTTGGTTTGCCATTTTAACAGTCAAGTATCAGTTTAACTGGTACATCTAACTAGTGTTTAATCCTGAATTGATATTTTAATTATTTTAAAAATATTTTTCAACGATCCAGCCGTACGGATGTCAATAGATATATATATTAGTGATATAACCAAATTTTGATATTAAAATAATTTTATTTGATTTGTTATTTTAACAGTCAAGCATCAGTTTGACTAGTACAACTAACTAGTGGTTAATCCGGAATTGGTGTTTCAATTATTTTAAAAATATTTTTCAACAATCCAACCGTAAGGATGTCAGTAGATATATATATATATATCAGTGATATATTCAAAATTTCATATCAATATAAATTTATTTGGTTTGCCATTTTAACACACAAGTATCAGGTTGACTAGTACAACTAACTAATGTTTAATCCTGAATTGGTGTTTCCATTATTTTAAAAATATTTTTCAACGATCCAACCATATGGATGTAAATAGATATATATTAGTGATATAACCAAAATTTAATATCAAAATATTTTTATCTGGTTTGCCATTTTAATAGTCAAACATCAGTTTGACTAGTACTGTTAACTAGTGTTTACTCCTGAGTTGAAGTTTCGATTATTTTAAAAATATTTTTGAACGATCAAACCATATGGATGTCAATAGATATATATAATAGTGACATAATAAAAATTTCATATCAAAATAATTTTAGTTGGTTGGCCTTTTTAACAATCAAGCATCAGTTTGACATGTACAGCTAACTGATGTTTAATCCTAAATTAGTGTTCCGATTATTTTAAAAATATTTTTCAATGATCCAACCGTATGGATGTAAATAGATATATAAATTAGTGATATAACCAAAATTTCATATCAAAATAATTTTACCTGGTTTGACATTTTAACAGTCAAAGATTAGTTTGACTACTACATGCATGTAAGTAGTGTTTAGTCCTGAATTGATGTTTCGATTATTTTAAAAATATTTTTGAACGATCCAACCATACGGATGTCAAAACATATATATATTAGTGATATAACCAAATTTTCATATCAAAATAATTTTATTTGGTTTGTCATTTTAACAGTCAATCATCAGTTTGACTAGTATAGCTAACTAGTGTTTAATTCTAAATTGGTGTTTCAATTATTTTAAAAATATTTTTGAACGATACAACTATATGGATTTCAATTGATATATATTAGTGATATTACAAAAATTAAATGTCAAAATCATTTTATCAGATTTGCCAACCAATGAAGCAGCAGTTGGACTAATATTGTTAATTAGTGTTTATTCCTAAATTGGTGTTACGATTATTTTAAAAATATTTTTGAACGATCCAACCGTATGGATTATTATATATATATTAGTGATATAATCAATGTTTCATATTAAATTATTTTATCAAAATATTTAATTTTTTACTGAAATTCTTGAAATGTCACCCACACAAATAAATGTTGATATTAATATGGTTAGATCATTAAATAATATTTCTTAAAAATTGAAATTATAAAAAATTATGTGCTAATTTATGACTGAACTTGTCATAAATTATTATCTACAAAAAATTTGAGAAAAGTTAAACTTACCTCCAAAATTTTGGGGAAAAAGTTAAATTTCCCACTTTAATAACTTACGACGAATTTTAATTTCCATCGTAAATTGGATGTTCAATATTTTTCCCGCCAAAAATTTGAGGAAAAAATGAAATTTCCCTCTTTGATAACTTACGACGAATTTTAATTTCCGTCGTAAATTTGACGATCCGATTTTTCCATCGCACATATTTAGTTGTAAATTTTGATTAAATATTTTTTTTTTCAATTTCAAGTTAAAATTTTAATAAAAATAATTAACTTACGATGAAATATTTAAATCGTCGCAACCTTTAAATAATTTTCATTTTTGTTTAATCGCGCCGTGCGTAATTTTATTAATAAAATACTAAACTTACGACGATTTTGTGTTTCGTCATAAATAATTACGACGTTTTTCTTTTTTTCGTCATAAGTTAGGCGCGCATTTTTTTCCGTTGTAAGTTGGCCGTCGTAATTGGCCTATTTTGTTGTAGTGAGTAATATATATAAACACATGTAGGTAATGATGCACGCTAACTTAAGTTGAATCACAAGGACATTAAGAGGTTGTAAAATAGACATTTGCTTCTTTGTTGAAACTAATTTCTTACAATCATCATAAAATTAATTAAACTGGGGGATGAGACTTATGGCATTTGTATTTATTGTTACTATACAAAACCTCAGCTTGAAGAAACTTATGCAATGCTTGTTTAAGAGAAGCAGAAATCATAACATCAAGGCTAATATCCATAATCTCATCTACCTTATTTGATTCCTTCCCGCACGACAAACATTTGACCTGGCTCTATAAAGCCGAGCCGAAAATATCGTGAACTACAGAATTCCCATTCAAACATGTACTACTAGAATTTAAATCAATTAAAAATCAAAAACTTACCACAAACACATCCATAAAACACAAATATAAATCAAACACAACTGACAAAAACCGGAGCAAGTGTTCGTATATACACAACATATTACATAAACCCAGATGAAGAGTTCGATTGAAATCAATTATAATCATCAAAATTAGCAGAAATAATACTCCATTTGTCCCTCTCATTTGTTTACACTTTCCTTTTTTACATTTCAAAATTTTCCAAAAATAGTAAAGTTTTTATAATATACAGTAAAACCTCGATAAATTAAGACCTTTGGACCATGAAATATTATTAATTAATCAAAATATTAATATATCGATAAATTAATAATTTATTAATTTATCGATATATTAATAATTTATTAATTTATCGAGATATATTATTTAAAATTTTATAACATATACAATTCTCAGAATAATAATTAATTTTTATCTATTGAATACTTAAAATAACATTAAGAAATATTTATAAATTTAATTAAATTGAAAATATTCACTTATTTAATTAGATTACGTAATATCCTTAAGTTCTCAAAATGGTTCAAGCTAGAGATCTATCTTTTCTAGACCAGCCTTGGTCCTATTTACCACAACAATAAAAGGGACCTTATTTAACTAAGTACACAGTTGGAGCCACATAATACGTCAGAGCCCCATAAAGCATTAAGAAAGATTCAAGATGAAGTACAAGGCGACATCAATTTTAAAAAGAAGCATGTTACAATTGAGACTTACTATAATACCCACTTATACATATGATATTAATTGGTCCCACTACTTTACTCACTTTTTTAACTTTCCTCCACTACTTTATTATTTTTTTTAACCTCCGTGCATAACCCAAATGTAAATAAATGGGAGAGACGGAGGGAGTACAAATTAAAAGCGGATATAGCTCACAGGAACGAAATCGAACAAAATCTAATTTAAAAATCTAAATATAAAATTAAAATAATAATTTGAAAATAAATTCAAAATTTACATGCTTCACACTAATTGAACCAAATGAGCTACTTTAAAGGATTTCAGGATCGATTTGTGCAATTTCAAGCTCGATTTGTGCATTTTAAATCTCGATTAATGCTCGATTAGGTTTTCTTATTTAAAGGTGTAAGATGGAGAGTAAGTTGATTAAAGGGTGTAAACTCGGGTTTGAAATAGACTGAGAGACAAGGGATAGGGATATTATGAAAAATAAAGGAGATGGACATGATGACATTGAGAGAGGGGAGAGAGAATAAAGAACAAGAGGATATGGAGAAAATAGAGAAAGTAAAGAGAACATAGGAGAGAGATGGTGTCGCGGGTTAGATCTGTGAGGGAAAGGAGAAATTAGGGAAAAAGAGGGAATTTTGAAATATAATAATGAGGGGAAATGAAATTTTATATGGGGAATATATTTGTCTACTTAAACGAGGGAACTAAACATGAAAAATGACAAGTTATTTGGAATTTTTTTAAAATTAGTCTTAGACAACGGTTAGTATAAAAAACTGATGTTAAAATGAAAAATGATAATTTGACATTTTTCTAAATTAAACATAGACAACAGTTGTTATACAAAACCAGTGTCAATATTATACTTCAACGTCGCTTAAAGAAAAATCGATGTTAAAAACTCATTTGACATCGGGTGCATTACGTACCGATGTTGCATGCACTATTTCTAGTAGTGAGTGCTCAGGAGTTGTAGTAGTCATAGAAATTAGCTTTATTGGAAGAGGTGGTCTATCATTTATTATATTTAGATAATCAGCATCAATGGCTTCAAGATACATTTGCATCTTAACCTTCCATGTTGGATAGTCTACCTTCTACAATAATGGGGTCGTTATGCTTTCATACCTATTTCCTGACATGTGTGATCTTTTCAGACAAGTATTAGAGGGTTGAATACAATTTTATAAGCAAATCGAAATTAGAATATAAATATGAAACAGTTGTAATGATCTAATATAAAACGGTTACAAACTCTCTGAAGAAATTCTGATATATTTGAGAGTTGCTAGGTTACAATGATACATGTTTGAAATATAATCCAATATAATAACATATTCTTTACTTTTAAATCACACATTTTCTCTATCAATTACAAGATATGTTATAAAGATATTTATCTAGTTTCCATTCAAATATAAATCAACATCTAAGATCCTATAAATCAAGAACCGATAAATTAAACTCTCCTCAATAGATTGGATTGTATCAATCAGTAGATACTGATTGGATTTCATATCTTGATCAGACATCATATCATGACATCGGTCATATCCTGACGATACAGCAAATCCTGACCCATATGTCCCACCATATTTTGATGCACCGTTGAGAAAAATATGTAACATAAAATCCATAAGTCACACTTAATAGACACCATTTCTGCTGTAATATCCTTTAATAATTGTCCTTCGAGATGAAATATTTTCTCAAAAGGATCATGTTGAGAGCTTGGCAGAGTAAGTGATGATGTAGCATCCGGACCTGGTATTTGCTCAATTTGTCAAAACGATGACTTAAGGTTGAAAGACAAAACTTATTGAGACCATTATATATAATTGATAATTTTTAAAGAAAAGGGTCTCAATTTCCATATGGATGACAAATTCTTTCCATTTTCAGAATACATTACATTAGGCACTAAACACAGCAATTGGTGAAGCAAGTCAACTAGAGGACAAAAACCAAATCATGCTCTGGATTTTTTTATGAAAGTTAAAATTTGAAAGAACTAATACAAAAATAGGAATAGCCATAAAAAAAATATATGACATACATAATTTAACTGATTATAGGATATGGACAAAGCAAAAACATAACTTGCTCAAAAAATTAAAAAAGAGTTGTAGTCCTAATACTGTTATGGTGTTTTGTCCAACAAGAGCAAGGAAATTACTATGCTTTGTTTAATGTTAATTGAAAATTTGAGAAAGATCATGTGAATGCTAAAATTTTGAAGCTCAATAAAGCTTAATGAACCTCCAAACCTGTTGAAAAAAGAAAAAAAATGAGATTAAAAAACCAAACCCAATAATACTTTAGAACTATATTAAGATGAAGAATAAACAAAACCCAATCGAACATGTGACAACCTCCAAATCCGGGTCAGAGATTTGTGGTTCACAACACACACAAACAATACAACATGTATATGAAATAATATATGCAATGACCCTACACTACTCAACTACGGATTATATCATACTAAATCCCAACTAGTTTACCTTACAACTGATAATAAAACATTCTTACAAACTTGCAAAATTCAAAACTAAAGCATAAAGCTCCTGATAGCTCGTTCCATCGCTCAACTTGGAATCCTAGCTCGAACACTGGCCTGGGGATCCTCGCTACCAACAGTTTCCTTCTTAACTGGAAAAGAACATAAAAAGGATCGCTAAAGTGAGCTAACTAACTCGGCAAGTTATATAACAATAACTGAGGATAAGCAATGATCAAATAAAATGATTCAGAAGAATCAAGTTTCTTGTTAAGCAATTATTAGAATTGGATATTCATTTTTAATTTTAAAAACCAAGGTTAGGTCGCTGATCAGTCATGCACTAACACCGAGCAAGACACACAACTCTGCTCTATATATACTGGATCCAAGGCACACATTGGCCTAATACGACCCCGAATCTGGTCTGACCATAAATCTGGTTCATATTTACAAAACCAACCAATTATATAACAATTCAATATGATAAACAATATAATTCAATAAAACAAGATCATAATCAACAATGATAGGACATTTATCTCAAACCATAATGCAATTTATGAGTATCATAAAGGTATATCAAGGTATGTATGAGGAATGGCTTCAAGCCTATAAAAGAATCAGGTAATAGATGAACAATCATTTAATGGTTATACAATGTTTAGTTCTCTGATGTTACTAGGTATTGTAGAATGTATAAGTTTATGTATGTTCAACCAATTTTATTTCAGTGTCTGGTGTATGGTGTGAATGTATTTGTAAAGTAGTATCATATTGATGTGGTTCAGTATTTGGGAATTCAACAATCAATGGTTCACATTAAAAAGGCTTACAGTTCAAGTATCAAATGACATGGTTAGGGTTTAGGGCTAAGCAATTCAAAGCACTTGCAATATAAAACAAGAACAATTTAGGGTACTTGCAACATATCATAAGAAGGTTCAGGAATACTTGCCTTAACTCAACTGAGTTCCAACTTCACTTGCACTCGTCTATTGGTTCCATTCACTGACCACTTGCTTTCCTTTTCTATGCCTGGTTTCCTCTTCCAGACATCACAAGTATCTATCAATACTCAATCTAATACCATTCTAATCGTCATACAAATATCACAAGCTTCTATCTACCCTTTGTTTCACCCAAATCTGATTTACGGATTGAAAGTTATGAATAAAACAGTCAAACAATGATCATATAAGCATATAACATACCAATCAGGTAGCACATAGCACATACCACGTAAGGTATTTGATAAAAATAATTTTCCAAATAAGGTTCGGGGTTAAAAAGGATTTTTCTAACATCTAATAAGAATTTTTGAACATTCTTCGGGATTAAAATATGTAAAAGAATCATTTTATAAATGAATAACAAGGTTCAAATACCCGAAAATGGCTTTAAAATCATTTATAAATAATTGTCGAGCATTGAACATATTTTAGAAAAATATTTTAAAGCTCGAAACTATTTTTTGGAATTTTTAAATTAAAAAATTAATTAAATTCAATTAAATAATCAATTAAAAATTATTATTAAATAATTAAATTATTTAATCAAATAATATTTAAATTAATTGACCAATCACATAATTAAATATTAATCAAAATTAATTAATTAAATAATTCAAATTTATTTCTGACTTTATAATTAATTAAAATGAATTTTGGAATTAAAAATAAATTTTAGGAATTAAAAATAGATTTTTGAATTACCTTTAAATAAGAAAACCACAAAAACAGTTTTATAAAAATGAAATAGAAGCCGAGTAGATCAAACTCGGGTCGGAAATAAACCCAACTGGTCAACATGAGCAGAACCAGGTCCTCAAAAAAACCAGTGAACTACCCAATTTCCGGTGGGTCTTGCCAGACTTCGGCGATTGAAAACCTCTACATTTATTTGTATTTTTGACCTGAAATTACACTCCCCCTGACCCTAGGAACTCAAACCCAGCACCAATCAACACAAACAACAATCTCAATACAAAATCCGGCGAAAATCACCATAAAAACCGGCGAACTCGAGGTTTTCCGGCGACTCAATCCCAGAACCCATTGGCCTTCAAACCAACATCAACAATTCATTTTTATACGATCTACACACTAGTACAAAACAATTTTACTAATAACCCTTAGAACAGAAACCCCCAATTTTCAATTAAGAACATTCAAAGAACATAAACCCTAATTTTCTTAATTCGAGAATCAAACACATATTTCTCTATGATATGAAGCTCAAAATCAGTCATTAAATATATCAAATTGACCAGAATTCAAATATCTACAACATGAAATCATCAAAACACATAACCAACATCAAAAATAAAAAATTCCTAATTTCATCCAATTAAATTCGAATTTAATTAAAAATATAGAAAATCACCATATGATTATGCAGTAATATGGTTGATAAAACTTGAATCTACTCGTCGAGAGTTTCATTTTGGTTACTCGTACACCAAGAACGGACTTCGATAACGCCTTTAAATCCTCAATTAATTATGAAGAACACAATGAATATTAATATTTTCTCTGGATAATTGTATAATTTATTGTATATTGTGTTTATGTGTACAAAATAAAGTATTGTAAGGGCTATTTATAAAACTGATCCAAATTTGTATCGGTTTTAGGATAAACATCAAAACCGGGCTTTTAAATAAATTTTTGGAGTTTCGAGCTTTTGGTTACACGTACCACAAGAAGATAATATAGTATTTTAATCAAAATATCTCGTATATTGAAAATATCTATTTTACCGGTTTACTAGAATGAAAATAATATCGTAAAATTTATACCGGAAATCGTACAGATAAATCTTTACCCTGGATTGAAAAAGTCAAAACACAGAAAATGCTCGGAATAATCAAATTAGGCTAGAAATGAGTTTTCCCGTAACTTTCGGATAGCAAAAACGTAAAAACCGTTGAAGTTGGACGGTTACCGAATAATTAAAATAATTAATAATCTATAAATAAATTATAAAATCATAAAATGACATGTAAATTACTAGAAAAATATCAAAATAATCTCTACCTCATTCTGGGAATATAAAAATAAAATTCACAAATTTTATCACATATAAACTACCAAACACAGATACCAATTAACACATAATTCACCAAAATTCATATAATAATCATATAATATTTATTTATTGGCAAAAATAATTACACGATATATCCCGGATTTTTCATCATTCCCCCTTAAAAGGATTATATCCTTAGAATCTCCTAAGTAAACAAATGAGGGTACTTTTCACACATATCTCTTTCTAACTCCCAAGTTGATTCTTCAATCTTTGGATTTCTCCGTAATACTCTTACTAAATTTATAAATTTATTTCTCAATACTTTCTCTCTTCTTTCTTGAATCTCTATTGGACTCTCAACATAGGACAAATCTACCTGAAGTTCTATCGGCTCATACTCTATCACATGCGTAGAATCTGGATTATACTTCTTAAGCATTGACACACGAAAGACGATATGAATATGCTCCATATGCGGGGGTAATGCCAGTTCGTATGCTAATTTTCTGATACGTTTCAAAATTTCAAAAGGTCTAACTTATCTAGGACTCAACTTTCCCTTCTTTCCAAATCTAGACAATCCCTTCCATGGCGATACCTTTAGCAATACTAGTTCTTCATCTGCAAACTTCATGTTTTTTCTAGCTTGATCCGCGTATTTCCTTTGACAATTTTGTGCTGCAATTAACCTTTTCTGAATAACTTTGATAACTTCCTTCGTTTATTGTACCAAGTCCGGTCCAAGTATCTTACATTCTCCAACTTCATCCCAATATACTGGTGATCAACATTTGCATCCATATACAGCTTCATAGGGAGGCCTTTTGATACTGGTGTAGTAACTGTTATTGTAAGCAAATTCTACTAAAAGAAAATGCTCATCCGAATTTCCTTTAAAATCGATGGCACAAAAACGTAATATATCTTCAATAGTCTGAATCTTTCTTTCACTATGGCCGTCAGTCTGGGATGATAAGTTGTTCTCATGTTCAACTTGGTTCCCAAACATTTCTGAAAACTTCTCCAGAAACTTGAATTGAATCGTGGATCTCGGTCAGATACAATAGACACAGGGAGTCCTGACGAACTATTATTTTCTTCAAGTACATGTGAACTAACTTGTCCAATGAAAATCTTTCATTAATAGACAGAAAATGAGCTGAATTGGTTAGTCTTTCCACTATAACCCAAAAAAAGTCGTAGTTTGCTTTTGTTCTTGGTAATCCGACTATAAAATTCATAGCAATATGCTCTCATTTCCGCTATGGAATCTCTAATGGTTATAATAACCCACTTGGTCTTTGATGCTCTACTTTAATTCTTTGACATGTATAACATCCACTAACCCATTCTGCAATGACATGTATAACATCTACTAACCCATTCTGCAATCTCTCTCTTCATATCTGGCCATTAATAGTCCTCCTTTAAACCTATGTACATCTTGGTACTCCCTATGTGAATCGAATACTTAGAATTGCGGGCATCCTGTAGAATTTCATTCTTTAACTCTGTCACTGGTGGAATCCAAATTATGGAAGAAAATCGTAGAATACCTTGATCATCTTTATGAGTGCATAACTATTCTCCAGCCAAATTGTTGACATCCTGATCCATTATCTCCTCTTGGCATTTCCTTATCTTCTCTAACAACTCTGACTAAAAGGTCATAATATACATCTTCACTTCTGATAGTTTATAAACTCTGACTTCTAATTTTAGCTTCTGAAATTCCTTATATATCTCCTCTGATACAGTCAACAAATCTTATCTCTCATTCCTCCTTAACGCGTCTGCCACTACATTTGCTTTTCTTGGGTGATAGTTAATTGTGCAATCATAATCCTTAATCAACTCTATCCATCTTTGTTGTGTCATTTTAATTTCCTTCTGTGTGAATATATATTTCAAACTCTTATGGTCCATAAAAATCTCACACTTTTCTCCATATAGATAATGTCTCCAAATCTTCAAGGCGAATATTATTGCTGCCAATTCCAAGTGATGAGTAGGATACTATTGTTAGTGAGGTTTCAATTTTTTAGACGCATATGCAATAACTTTATCATGCTTCATCATAACACAACTTTATCCCTTATGAGAAGCATTACTATAAATTAAAAACTCTCCTTGATCGTCTTAAAGTGACAAAACAGGTGCTATGATTAATCTCTTCTTTAACTCCTGAAAACTTTCTTCACACTTCTCATTCCATATAAACTTCTCGTTCTTCCTGGTAAGCTTCGTCAGAGGTGTTACAATATTCAAGAAATCTTGAACAAATCTTCGATAATATCCTGCAAATCCTAAGAAACCTCTCACTTCTGTTGGTGTTTTTTTCCTCTCCAGTTCTTAACAGCTTCAATCTTTGTTGGGTCCACTTTGATTCCTTCATTACTGACTATATGTCCTAGGAATTGAACTTCCAGTAACCAAAACTCACACTTTGAAAACTTAGCATACAACTTCTCCCTTCGCAAAATTCCCAAAGCTATCCTTAAATGTTCTCCATGGTCTTCAGTTGACTTCGAGTAAATCAAGATATCATCTATAAACACAATTACAAACTTATTCATATACTTCTTAAGACAACATTTTAGTTTGCACACTGTTGTCTGATTCCATGGGAGGGCATAACAAACACAACAGGTTTTGAACTGATAGATAACTATTGTCTGTCCTTAAGCTCACACAACTATTTTTTTTTAAAATCATTTCACCGTTGTTGTATTTTTTAGGACAACGGTATTTTTTTTAATCGTTGTCTTTCAACCGTTGTCTGATTGCATTTTTCTTGTAGTGTCAATATATATCATCTTCAGTGTATGCAATTTGCATTAAACAATCAATATTGACTAGTTAGTGAGATTTCACATATCAATATTATAAATATTGCTTAAACGGTAAGTATGGGGCAAAAAACTAAGTCAAAATAGATAGTAATGAAAAATTTAATATATAAATAATATTGAGTTAATATATATGAAAGAATGTTACCTCGACAATCATATGATCTTAATTCATTTTGGAGCAAAGTCTTCATAGTTTACAATAAGATTTTCGTATCAACCTAAATAAAAAACTTGATGGTCAAAACTTAGTAAACCCTAAAATTATAGATGACTTTAAAAGTATCCAAAATCATATGTTGTTTTTGATAGAAATGTCATGTATTAAGTTCAAAAACATTAGACATTAAAATCACATTAATAACGACTAAAAGTAACAATTTCTAGGCAAACTATAAACATAAAATATCGACCACATTCATAAGAAAAAATAATTGTATTTTTACCTACTAGCCGGTATATATTGGTGTTTATTATGTCAAACCCAATAATGACTATGGACTAATAATGACCAATTCGGCCGCTCCTGATACCGACAAACTATATCGATTGGCAGACGGTCCTAACAAATTTAAAATGACCGAAATGCGGTCAAAATACCATGTCGGAGTTCGCGTGCTAAATTGAGGTGCAAGTACATCTGCCCAACGTGATACTGACATGTCACGTCGTGGGCCAAGCCATGTAAGATGGGCGCTGACATATGGCATGCGCACGTGACACTAGTCTGGGTCAGTTAACGTAAAATTTGACCAAAAAGTAAATAGCGGTCAGGAATAATAAGGCCATTATGCTTCCATTATTATTCGTTAATACCGATCGATCTTTGTCTTATAATGACCGATTTGATGGTTGGTAAAAACTCTATTTCTTATAGCATGGATTAGAGTATTGTCGAACCACATTGAACTAAATTAGCTTTCAAAAACTTACTACAACCCAAATTACTACATACCAGCTTTAGGGTGCAAGCCATCCTACTTTAAACCTGAAATTATCGAAACAACCATTAATCATAATACATATATATAAAATGAAACATATTTGAACACAAAATAATTAAATTAATCAATTATGGTCCGATCGGACATCGATCTATATGGATCTTAATTACAAGTTATTACATATATTGTCATCACATCAAAATAAAAATTGAATTACAAAACAAATTTAGGGATCTGAATCATCATATACATATTAATAAACACAATATGTCACATATATCATAATCATATTAAGATATAAATTGAATTATATAACAAATTTGGGGTACAAATAATCATGCACACATATAACTAAACACACAAAGACAAACACTCTCAATTGAATTAGTGGATGCTAGATCAACTAACCTTACTATTAAATCTTAATAAAATAATGTTTAAAAAAAGAAAAAGATATATGCAACTCTTGAAGTGATTATTATTCATCTCATAAGATAATTTATTGTAATAACTTATATATTGAACGATTATAAATTGAGAATATTCTAGAGTTGTGTCTATAAAGCTTATAATAAAGTTTGATCTATATTTCTTTGGGCTTGGTCATACCTTGTCATACATCAGATCTTTTTAAACATATATCGCTCCATCAAGTAATTATTTCTTTGAGCTTAATAATCCAAACCTACATCTATAAGATTTCTTTAGTCATGGTAATCGAAGGCTTCTTTTATTGGTTTCTCTTTTAAACTCAACATATTCGCCTATTGATTGTGTATTTTACTTCGTAACAATTTCATTTTTATCGTGTAAGCATCCAAAATGACAAAAGGTAAACCTATCACTCGCTTACTATCTTGAAGACCTTATAAAATATTTGATTAAATTTTTTTGTTACTTGTTATATATTGTCACTAATCACTCTGGTCCTAAATAGCTATTTCATTACATTAAGTGAAGGTAAACTTAGGTTCATCTTACTTGCATTGAGAGAGTTGGTAAATTTTTACTATAACTAGACTCGTTAGAAACAATATTACTAATTTGTCCCATTTAAATACTATTTGGAAGTATACCAAAAAATTTGAAATATAAGAAGCTCAGATGAACCTTTAATTAACATAAATAGATATATTTTAATTAAAATGGCTTTTTTAAGTAAGTTATAAAAAAAGGCTGGGCTCAATTAGAATGACTTCCTTTAAATAATATATAATACAAGTATTCTTTAAAGAAAACTAGATTTGACTATTCAAATTAATAAATAGAAAAAGTATATTGTTATAAGAGTTGATCAGTTGTTATGGCATACCATGATTTCCTTATGTCATTATTCTATCTTGGTAGGCTTTCTTTCGTCGGCTTTGTTGTGGTTCTTAGTTGTTTGTGAAGGGTTGATATGTTTGGTATGGTCCATACATGTCACAAATACATAATAAGAAATAATATTTGAACCACAAATTAATTTAATTCAGTTTTAAATTTAAATCTATATCAACCCTCTAATGACTCTTTATCTATATAAATGTTTGGATAAAAATTAATAAGTCAACTTTTAACTTAAAAATTACAAACCAACTTAGGTGACTTGTTCATCTATGTGGATGTTCGGGTGCTCTTCATTTCACCTATATGGGCATTACGCACATTATCAAAGTTCTCAGATAGTTTGGTAGAAAAAGCTGAACATGCTTATTAGCATGTTTTGATTCATAAGCCGAAAGTCGGGGTTGCCCAACATCTAATATTTCATAATCAAACTTCATGAATGTGATTATATCTATATATTTTTTTATGCAAGTGAAATGCTTATTGCTTCAAAAAGCAAGGTGCATAAAGATATATTGAAATCTCACATTAGTGTGGAGTTCCTGATGAAAGTAATAGGTGCCAAGAATTGTTTTTGGTATGGAGATTAGAAGAGAGATATTAAAACAGAGAGTGCTCTTAAGTCATCAGAAATGTTACATTGAACAAGTTATTGAATGGTTTGGGATGTAAAGTGTTAAACTAGTGGTGAATCCATTGGCTCGATACAGTAGGCTCTCAAATAAACAATCTCTCAGTACGACCCTTGAAAAAAAAAATATGGAGCGTACTTTTATAATAATGCAGTTGGCAGTTTGATGTATGCAATTGTACGTACATGCCGGATATTTCAGATGCAGGTAGTATATTCAATGTCATCCATAAGTGCATAGCATTCTCCCTCACTGTCATATCCTAATGAGTCCATCTAGTTCTTGCTAGAAGTGATGAGTGCCTTGCCATTTCCGTTTATACACTCGGTAGAAAAGTGACCCATCTCATTTTAGTTATAATATCTCACCTTTGACTTGTCTTCCTTCTTCTAGAAGTTCCTTTTGTCACGTTTACAAAATTTCTTGTTAAAATAATCTTTTTTGTGATTTCCCGAATCTCGTTCTTTTAAAACCTTTAACAAGCATAGCTGCTATCTATATGACATCCTCATCAGTAACATCAATGTCAGAATTGTCATCAGTTTTCATTATCATTATTTGATGAGTTATCAGTATCTGGCTCACCAACAGTGCCCATTTTCCTAGAACTCTCAGTCATTCTTGATTTTGAATTATTAGCCTTTGTCCTCAATGCAACTAACTTCATCTTGTTGCCTTTTATGTTCTTTCTTTGTTGAATTTCTATGTCATGAGTTTTTAGCATTCCATACATTTCATTCAGAATAATATCATTAAGATTATAATAATTATTAATGATAGTTGTGTGTGCACCACATACTTCAGGAAGTTATCTGAGAAATTTAGTATTGGAATCATCCTTGTCATATTTTTTCCAACAAGTGACAGATTATTCAGCAATGTTAGGAATTTAGCATATGTTTCTTGATTGCATCGATTGCTTGGCACTGAGTTTCTAAGGAATCCCATATCTGCTTTGCAGTTTTCTTGGCTATCACTCTGTTTGTCATAAAATTGTCAAAACTTTTATGAAGAATATTCTCAACATTTTCATCTATAGGAACTGCAACTTTCTCTTCATCGGACCATTCTGATTTTTGCTTGACTATATAGTCACTAATAGAAATATGGCATAAGACATTGGTTTTTAGCCCATGTTAAAAAATATTGAACTGATATCTTCGCGTGTGATGTTAAATATCATTAATATTTAACATCAATTTTTAGCCGATATTTATTGCATATTTTTACATCGGTTACCTTTAATTAGTCGTTGTTGAATGTCCCGTATAACATCGGTTAGCTTAAAAAAGAAGAAGTGAAATAATGTTAAATACATCGATTTTATTAAACTGACCATGTCTAATACTGTTGTTTAACATTCTAATATAGTAATCGATGTTATAGACTTTTATCGACATCGGTTCTTTTATAGTTACCATTGTTACATATTCATATAGACATCGGTTCCCTTAAAATATATGATCTATAAATATGAGTTCACAATAACAAAGTGATGTTAAATTCACTCATTTAATTAATATTTACAAATTTGTATATACAACTCAAATATGAAACTATGTAAAAAAATCCAACCAACAAATTAAATCATGACCGAAAAATCTATGCTAAATAAGCTATTACTTAAATTTCAATCATTTAATATTACAACATCCAAACTTGTAAACAATCTGTATATAGTTTCAACAAACAATCTATTTTCCTACTTGGGTCATCTCCCTCACTGCTACAATCTCTAGAATGTCTTTGAGGGGCTGTTAGAGAAGAAGAATTGAGCTGATTTCTGGTGAGATATGTTTCGATTTGTCTATATTGACTTGCAACATAAGTTAGAACTTTAGCTTTTCGTGCATCTATAACCATCTACCGAGCAAAGCACCTTTGTTTTCCCAATCCGAAGTTAAAAACATAGTTGAGAAATCTCATTATTATTATACAAAAAAAGTCATATTGATAGTGAAATACAAGAGTGAAAGGAAAATGTTTCAAATCATATTCTATGACAAAGCAGAAGAGATATAAAATAAAAACTAGCATAATAATCCGTGCTAGGCACGAATCATTTTTTAGAAATTTTTTTATACATCATGCAATTATACTGTTCTTAGTTGTTTTCTTATTTGTAAATATTATACAATATCTAATGTATATCAAATACAAGTTGATTGTTTATGAACGTGTATTATTTTCATACAAGTCATTACCAAATTACACAACGTTTTCAATATAGCTCATTATGCAAAATACATATACTCTTATTTGTGTTGAATAATTTGTATTTAATGAATCAATATAAACAGAGTAGTCGGTGTATGTTTAAAATAAAACGATTAAATTTAATCTATAGAAAGTCGTTAGCATGTTTACAAAGAAAAAGCTAAATATTAACATATATGTTAAATAGTTGACCAAAAATTTTAAATTTTATTTAAATAAACTATATATACTGGTCTAATTATTACTAAGTCCAATACTAACTTATAATTACCTTCCTCAATTTAAAAAGATAAAAAATTGAGAACTGAAGTTAGAATGACTTGCAATTATAATATACAATAACCTAAAATTTACACTACTAAAAATATAAAAGTTGATTTTATGATGAATATTAGTTTTTGAAATTTAATGTATGTATGTATAGAAAAATGTTAATTTTTTATTATAGTTTAACAAAGTAAGTTGTATGTGTGTGTAAACATGTAAATTATTGTATAATATATTTTCTAATAATTAGGATGCTTTCAATTATTTATATGCTAAATATCTGATTAATCCTACACAATATAAAAACGGAATGGACCATCTGATAAAAACAAAGACACCTCGAATGAAAGTTCAGAACTTTGGTGGCACAAACCCAGCTGTACTTCTCTGCATCAGTCGACCAGGGTAAAACATTTTTAGTCATTTGGCATCTTAAACTATATTGTTGCAATAAATATGTGAAACAGTCTCGGTCATAAGTAATAAGAAAAGAAGAGATTTAGTTTTTTGAATGAAAAAATGAAGAGGTACTTAACTTCATTATTTATATAAATTTGTCAAAAGCCTTTTTCTAGAAGGTGCAGTGGAAGGAAATTTTTGAGATAAGATCCTCAAAATATAGAATATTTATGTAACTTATTTCACGTTTGTCATATATTAATGATAATTAATGGAAATAAGAGGTAAAAACTAGTGCGTTGATAATGTACACTTCCCTTGTAATGTTTGACCTTCACTTGTCTAGAATTGAGTACCAAATATTGACTACATCATGAAAGACTTCTGGTCGAGATATAAAAATACATGTACAAACATCATCTTACATAATTGAGTCACAAAAATGTATACTCACCGGGTCAAAAGTGGTAATAATTTCCAGAGTTGTGAAAAGAGAAGAAAATTAGAAGGAAGTTATACTTCAAAATTTAGATTTATAAAATAAGGCCTAGATAGATTAGGCCTAGAATTAAATTATTATCATCCATGTATAGTCACTACAACAAATCTGGCCATTTACGATGGTTTTTTTGAACTGAAATCGTCGTAATTGAGCCATTTACGACGGAAAAAAATCGTCATTTTTGGTCGAGTAGTAAGTTCGTTTTTTCGTCACAAGATAAAATTGCGTCGCAAGTTAGGAAGTAGGGCCCACATACTCAATAAAATATTAAATCTACTTACGACGGAATATATCGTCGTAAGATACCAAAATACGACGAAAAATAACGTCGTAAGTTATGTACTTACGACGAAAAAAATGTCGGATATTACTTTACGGGACCCACTTTTAATAAAATAAAACATAATTTTACGACAAAAATGCGTCGTAAGTTATAAATTTACGACAGAAAAAACGTCGTATTTTAGGAATTAGGGCCTATTTACGACGAAATATGTGATGAACAACCGTCGTAAGTTTGAATTTCCCGATTTTAAAAAAAATATCTAGACGCATTCCGGGCACTTTCCGGCAACCCCAATTCAATTATTTGATAGATTTCTTCAACATCTAATTTTATAAATAGACAGATTTCTTGAGCATCTAATTTTATAAATAGATAGATTTCTTCAAAAGATGGACTAACGACTGAAGACTATGTTTAGTTAATTAGTTTCCATTATTTCCTTGAATAGTAGGTAAAAATCAACTATTATAAATGACATGAAAATTAACAAGCCATATTATATAGATACGGCCACGATATTAAAAATAAAAGATAACCAATTAACCAATATAAGAATGGATATGCATATTGAATATATACCACAAAGTGTACTGAAATATTCTTTTTATCTTCGGTCACTGACTATAATAAAATAATCGCTTCATCTAGCATATGTACATCACCATAATGCAACTTTGTTAATAGACTTTGTGTGTTTCCTTTCTCCTCAGATTTCCTTATGATTACACCCTGAAAGAAAATTTTGGTTCATTGTTATCTCCGTAAATAAAACTATCAAAAAAGTTTAAGCCTTCAAACTAATAAACATGAAAAAACAGACTTTCACCTGAGACTCAGCCAAGCAAAGAAGGCCCATAACAGAATATACGGATGATGTTACTTCTGCTGTGCTTTCTGGAAGCAGAGCAGGCTGTAAAGAGGGAAATCCAAAACAGGTAAAATATAATAAACATAGCTGCTGACAATGAAAATACATAATTTGTATTCTAGTTGCATCTATTGTGCATGGATGGATTTGAGACGTTAGAAGACAATAAGCATATACATATTAGACAAAAGCAAGCAAATTCCAAAGTGCCGCTATATTCTAAAAGATGTAATGGGATACTAGTACTAATATCTACAACAACAACTAAAATTAATACTGAAGAAGCCATTTGATCGTATTGTATGTTTGCTAGTTCAAAAAAATAGTTGAATCGGATGCTAGACTTTAAACAGAGATAGGTAAGCCTTTCTTAGCCATGCTATCCAGAACACCGTTCAGTGCCTGATAAAGACCGACAATCTGCCAAAACAAATGCTTCCAATGAGAACCAGAAATTAAAACAAGATAATTTAAAAAGTAGTTGCATGGTCGACGTAGCATTGACTATACCCTCTGTTCTTGTTAATCACCAAGAGGTTAAGGCTGCCATTGTAAAAGCTAGCACCATTCTCAATTTAATTTTTAGATAATTGCACGTAACTATTGTGGTTTAACAGGCTTGAAGCTTTGATTGGAGTAAATATCTGACAAGGGAATAACATTATGCTGCAGATATAATACTCAAATAAACTTCAACTAGGCTCTTGAGCCTTAAAATTCACACCATTAAACATACAAAAATGGAAGTTTAGTCTGAATGTTATATGGACAAAGTATTTATATGGTAATAGTGCATAACTGTCCAAAAAACAAACTGTATACATATATAATCCAAATGATTTTGTTTTTTTTTGTGGGCACTTATCGCCGCACATTAATAATATAACAAACAGAAATTTCTAAATTTAATATCTAACTCTAGCTCATATAGATTTCCAATGAAAAAATAACAGAAGCATATGAGCATGTGCGACGTTCACGGGAAAAAGAATAGCTTAGGAAGGCTCAACTCGAAATCGTTGAACCCATCATCCTGACCTTTGTAGGGAGTAAAACTGAAAAGCTACTATGATATACAATTTACATTTTATACTAGAACTAACCTAATGCATGTCTCTAACACTGAGATTTGCATCAGCAGTCTACTGAAACATCCTCATTTTTTGGCAAGGGAAAGAATTGTCAAAGCTATCGTTGGCCTGGACCTCTAAGAGCTGATCTTGACGAGGGTCTTTTAATTTCTGGCACCATTGTATACTGGGTATCTTGAAAGATGACAAAATGCGATTAGCTACTGCATATGTATATATATATTAGTGATATAACCAAAATTTCATATCAAAATAATTTTATTTGGTTTGTCATTTTAACGGTCAAGCATGAGTTTGACTTGTACAATTAACTAGTGTTTAATCCTGAATTGATGTTACGATTATTTTAAAAAAAACATTCACCTATTCGTGTCAATAGATATATATATTAGTGATATAACCAAAATTTTATATCAAAATAATTTTACTCGGTTTGTCATTTTAACAGTCAAGCATGAGTTTGACTAGTACAATTAAATAGTGTTTAATCCTGAATTGGTGTTTCGAATATTTTAAAAATATTTGTTAACGATCCAATTATATGAATGTAAATAGATATATCTATTAGTGATATAACAAAAATTTCATATTAAAATGATTTTATTTGGTTTGTCATTTTAACAGTCAAGCATGAGTTTGACTTGTACAACTAACTAGTGTTTAATCCTGAATTGGTGTTTCGATTAACTTAAAAATACCGATCCAACCGTATGGATTTCAATAGATATATATATTAGTGATATAACCAAAATTTTATATCAAAATAATTTTATTCGATTTACCATTTTAACAATCAAGCATGAGTTTAACTAGTATAGTTAACTAATGTTTAATCCTGAATTGGTGTTTTGATTATTTTAAAAATATTTTTCAATGATCCAACCATATGGATGTCAACAGATATATATATTAGTGATATGACCATAATTTCAAATCAAAATAATTTTAGTAGGTTTGAAATTTTAACAGTCAAGCATCACTTTGACTAGTACAGCTAACTAGTGTTTAATTCTAAATTGGTGTTTTGATTATTTTAAACATATATCTCAACGATCCAACCGTATGGACTTGAATAGATATATATATTAGTGATATAACCAAAATTTAAAATCAAAATAATTTAATTTGGTTTGCCATTTTAACAGTCAAGTATGAGTTTAACTAGTACATCTAACTAGTGTTTAATCCTGAATTGATATTTTAATTATTTTAAAAATATTTTTCAACGATCCAACCGTACGGATGTCAATAGATATATATATTAGTGATATAACCAAATTTTGATATTAAAATAATTTTATTTGATTTGTTATTTTAACAGTCGAGCATCAGTTTGACTAGTACAACTAACTAGTGGTTAATCCTGAATTGGTGTTTCGATTATTTTAAAAATATTTTTGAATGATCCAACCATATGGATGTCACTAGATATATATATATATCAGTGATATATTCAAAATTTCATATCATAATAAATTTATTTGGTTTGCCATTTTAACACACAAGCATCAGGTTGACTAGTACAGCTAACTAATGTTTAATCCTGAATTGGTGTTTCCATTATTTTAAAAATATTTTTCATGGATCCAACCGTATGGATGTAAATAGATATATATTAGTGATATAACCAAAATTTAATGTCAAAATATTTTTATCTGGTTTGCCATTTTAATAGTCAAACATCAGTTTGACTAGTACTGTTAACTAGTGTTTACTCCTGAGTTAAAGTTTCGATTATTTTAAAAATATTTTTGAAAGATCAAACCATATGGATGTCAATAGATATATATAATAGTGACATAATAAAAATTTCATATCAAAATAATTTTATTTGGTTGGCCTTTTTAACAATCAAGCATCAGTTTGACAAGTACAGCTAACTGATCTTTAATCTTAAATTAGTGTTCCGATTATTTTAAAAATATTTTTCAACGATCCAACCGTATGGATGTAAATAGATATATAAATTAGTGATATAACCAAAATTTCATATCAAAATAATTTTATTTGGTTTGACATTTAAACAGTCAAAGATCAGTTTGACTACTACATGTAAGTAGTGTTTAGTCATGAATTGATGTTTTGATTAATTTAAAAATATTTTTGAACGATCCAAATGTACGGATGTCAAAATATATATATTAGTGATATAACCAAATTTTCATATCAAAATAATTTTATTTGGTTTGTCATTTTAACAGTCAATCATTAGTTTGACTAGTACAACTAACTAGTGTTTAATTCTAAATTGGTGTTTTGATTATTTTAAAAATATTTTTGAATGATACAACTATATGGATTTCAATTGATATATATTAGTGATATTACAAAAATTAAATGACAAAATAATTTTATCAGATTTGCCAATTTACCAATGAAGCATGAGTTGGACTAATACTGTTAATTAGTGTTTATTCCTAAATTAGTGTTACGATTATTTTAAAAATATTTTTAAATGATCCAACCGTATGGATTATTATATATATATATATTAGTGATATAATCAATGTTTCATATTAAATTATTTTATCAAAATATTTAATTTTTTACTGAAATTCTTGAAATGTCACCCACACAAATAAATGTTGATATTAATATGGTTAGATCATGAAATAATATTTCTTAAAAATTGAAATTATAAAAATTCATGTGCTAATTTATGACTGAACCCGTCATAAATTATTATCTACAAAAAATTTGAGAAAAGTCAAACTTACTGCCAAAATTTTGGGGAAAAAGTTAAATTTCCCACTTTAATAACTTACGACGAATTTTAATTTTCGTCGTAAATTTGACGATCCGATTTTTCCATCGCACATATTTTGTTGTAAATTTTGATTAAATATTTTTTTTTCAATTTCAAGTTAAAATTTTAATAAAAATAATTAACTTACGACGAAATGTTTAAATCGTCGCAACTTTAAATAATTTTCATTTTTGTTTAATCGCGCCGTGCGTAATTTTATTAATAAAATACTAAACTTACGACGATTTTGTGTTTCGTCATAAATAATTACGACATTTTACTTTTTCTGTCGTAAGTTGGGCGCGCATTTTTTTCCGTCGTAAGTTGGCCGTCGTAATTGGCCTATTTTATTGTAGTGAGTAATATATATAAACACATGTAGGTAATGATGCACGCTAACTTAAGTTGAATCACAAGGACATTAAGAGGTTGTAAAATAGACATTTGCTTCTTTGCTGAAACTAATTTCTTACAATCGTCATAAAATTAATTAAACTGGGGGATGAGACTTATTGCATTTGTATTTATTGTTACTATACAAAACCTCAGCTTGAAGAAACTTATGAAACGCTTGTTTAAGAGAAGCAGAAATCATAACATCAAGGCTAATATCCATAATCTCATCTACCTTATTTGATTCCTTCCCGCACGACAAACATTTGACCTGGCTCTATAAAGCCCAGCCGAAAATATCCTGAACTACAGAATTCCCATTCAAACCTGTACTACCAGAATTCAAATTTTCTTCCAAACCCTGCTATGTACATTATAATTCAATTAAAAATCAAAAACTTACCACAAACACATCCATAAAACACAAATATAAATCAAACACAACTGACAAAAACCAGAGCAAGTGTTCGCATATACACAACATATTACACAATCACAGATGAAGAGTTCGATTGAAATCAATTATAATCATCAAAATTAGCAGAAATAATACTCCCTTTGTCTCTCTCATTTGTTTACACTTTCCTTTTTTACATTTCAAAATTTTCCAAAAATAGTAAAGTTTTTATAATATACAGTAAAACCTCGATAAATTAAGACCTTTGGACTATGAAAAATTATTAATTAATCAAAATATTAATATATCGATAAATTAATAATTTATTAATTTATCGATATATTAATAATTTATTAATTTATCGATATATTAATAATTTATTAATTTATCGAGATATATTATTTAAAATTTTATAACATATACAATTCTCAGAATAATAATTAATTTTCATCTATTGAATACTTAAAATAACATTAAGAAATATTTATAAATTTAAGTAAATTGAAAAGATTCACTTATATAATTAGATTACGTAATGTCCTTAAGTTCTCAAAATGGTTCAAGCTAGAGATCTATCTTTTCTAGACCAGCCTTGGTCCTATTTACCACAACAATAAAAGGGACCTTATTTAACTAAGTACACAGTTGGAGCCACATAATACGTCAGAGCCCCATAAAGCATTAAGAAAGATTCAAGATGAAGTAGAAGGCGACATCAATTTTAAAAAGAAGCATGTTACACTTGAGGCTTACTATAATACCCACTTATACATATAATATTAATTGGTCCCACTACTTTACTCACTTTTTTAACTTTCCTCCACTACTTTATTATTTTTTTTAACCTCCGTGCATAACCCAAATGTAAATAAATGGGAGAGACGGAGGGAGTACAAATTAAAAGCGGATATAGCTCACAGGAACGAAATCGAACAAAATCTAAATATAAAATTAAAATAATAATTTGAAAATAAATTCAAAATTTACATGCTTCACACTTATTGAACCAAATGAGCTGCTTTAAAGGATTTCAGGATCGATTTGTGCAATTTCAAGCTCGATTTGTGCATTTTAAATCTCGATTAATGCTCGATTAGGTTTTCTTATTTAAATGTGTAAGATGGAGAGTAAGTTGATTAAAGGGTGTAAACTCGGGTTTGAAATAGGCTAAGAGAGAAGGGATAGGGATATTATGAAAAATAAAGGAGATGGACATGATGACAGTGAGAGAGGGGAGAGAGAACAAAGAACAAGAGGATATGTAGAAAATAGAGAAAGTAAAGAGAACATAGGAGAGAGATGGTGTCGCGGGTTAGATGTGTGAGGGAAAGGAGAAATTGGGGAAAAAGAGGGAATTTTGAAATATAATAATGTGGGGAAATGAAATTTTATGGGGGAAATATATTTGTCTACTTAAACGAGGGAACTGAACATGAAAAATGACAAGTTATTTGGAATTTTTTTAAAATTAGTCTTAGACAACGGTTAGTATAAAAAACTGATGTTAAAATGAAAAATGATAATTTGACATTTTTCTAAATTAAACATAGACAACAGTTGTTATACAAAACCAGTGTCAATATTATACTTCAACGTCGCTTAAAGAAAAATCGATGTTAAAAACTCATTTGACATCGGGTGCATTACGTACCGATTTTGCATGCACTATTTCTAGTAGTGAGTGCTCAGGAGTTGTAGCAGTCATAGAAATTAGCTTTATTGGAAGAGGTGGTCTGTCATTGATTATATTTAGATAATCAGCATCAATGGCTTCAAGATACATTTGCATCTTAACCTTCCATGTTGGATAGTCTACCTTCTTCAATAATGGGGTCTTTATGCCTTCATACCTATTTCCTGACATGTGTGATCTTTTCAGACAAGTATGAGAGGGTTGAATACAATTTTATAAGCAAATCGAAATTAGAATATAAATATGAAACAGTTGTAATGATCTAATATAAAACGGTTACAAATTCTCTGAAGAAATTCTGATATATTTGAGAGCTGCTAGGTTACAATGAAACATGTTTGAAATATAATCCAATATAATAACATATTCTTTATTTTTAAATCACACATTTTCTCTATCAATTACAAGATATGTTATAAAGATATTTATCTAGTTTCCATTCAAATATAAATCAACAACTAAGATCCTATCAATCAAGAACCGATAAATTAAACTCTCCTCAATAGATGGGATTGTATCAATCAGTAGATACTGATTGGATTTCACATCTTGATCAGACATCATATCATGACATCGGTCATATCCTGACGATACAGCAAATCCTGACCCATATGTCCCACCATATTTTGATGCACCGTTGAGAAGAATATGTAACATAAAATCCATAAATCACACTTAATAGACACCATTTCTGCTGTAATATCCTTTAATAATTGTCCTTCGAGATGAAATATTTTCTCAAAAGGATCATGTTGAGAGCTTGGCAGAGTAAGTGATGATGTAGCATCCGAACCTGATATTTGCTCAATTTGTCGAAACGATGACTTAAGGTTGAAAGACAAAACTTATTGAGACCATTATATATAATTGATAATTTTTAAAGAAAAGGGTCTCAATTTCCATATGGATGACAAATTCTTTCCATTTTCAAAATACATTACATTAGGCACTAAACACAGCAGTTGGTGAAGCAAGTCAACTAGAGGACAAAAACCAAATCATGCTCTGGATTTTTTTATGAAAGTTAAAATTTTAAAGCACTAATACAAAAATAGGAATAGCCATAAAAAATATATGACATACATAATTTAACTGATTATAGGATATGGACAAAGCAAAAACGTAACTTGCTCAAAAAATTAAAAAAGAGTTGTAGTCCTAATACTGTTATGGTACTTTGTCCAATAAGAGCAAGGAAATTACTATGCTTTGTTTAATGTTAATTGAAAATTTGAGATAGATCAAGTGAATGCTAAAATGTTGAAGCTCAATAAAGCTTAATGAACCTCCAAACCTGTTGAAAAAAGAAAAAAAAATGAGATTAAAAAACCAAACCCAATAATACTTTAGAACTATATTAAGATGAAGAATAAACAAAACTCAATCGAACATGTGACAACCTCCAAATCCGGGTCAGAGATTTGGGGTTCACAACACACACAAACAATACAACATGTATATGAAATAATATATGTAATGACCCTACACTACTCAACTATGGATTATATCATACTAAATCCCAACTAGTTTACCTTACAACTGATAATAAAACATTCTTACAAACTTGCAAAATTCAAAACTAAAGCATAAAGCTCCTGATAGCTCGTTCCATCGCTCAACCTGGAATCCTAGCTCGAACACTGGCCTGGGGATCCTCGCTACCAACAGTTTCCTTCTTAACTGGAAAAGAACATAAAAAGGATCGCTAAAGTGAGCTAACTAGCTCGGCAAGTTATATAACAATAACTGAGGATAAGCAATGATCAAATAAAATGATTCAGAAGAATCAAGTTTCTTGTTAAGCAATTATTAGAATTGGATATTCATTTTTAATTTTAAAAACCAAGGTTAGGACGCTGATCAGTCATGCACTAACACCGAGCAAGACACACAGCTCTGCTCTATATATACTGGATCCAAGGCACACATTGGCCTAATACGACCCCGAATCTGGTCTGACCATAAATCTGGTTCATATTTATAAAACCAACCAGTTATATAACAATTCAATATGATAAACAATGTAATTCAATAAAACAAGATCATAATCAACAATGATAAGACATTTATCTTAAATCATAATGCAATTTATGAGTATCATAAAGGTATATCAAGGTATGTATGAGGAATGGCTTCAAGCCTAAAAAAGAATCAGGTAATAGATGAACAATCATTTAATGTTTATACAATGTTTGGTTCTCTGATGTTACTAGGTATTGTAGAATGTATAAGTTTATGTATGTTCAACCAATTTTATTTCAGTGTCTGGTGTATGGTGTGAATGTATTTGTAAAGTAGTATCATATTGATGTGGTTCAGTATTTGGGAATTCAACAATCAATGGTTCACATTAAAAAGGCTTACAGTTCAAGTATCAAATGATATGGTTAGGGTTTAGGGCTAAGCAATTCAAAGCACTTGTAATATAAAACAAGAACTATTTAGGGTACTTCCAACATATCATAAGAAGGTTCAGGAATACTTGCCTTATCTCAACTGAGTTCCAACTTCACTTGCACTCGTCTATTGGTTCCATTCACTGACCACTTGCTTTCCTTTTCTATGCCTGGTTTCCTCTTCCAGACATCACAAGTATCTATCAATACTCAATCTAATACCATTCTAATCGTCATACAAATGTCACAAGCTTCTATCTACCCTTTGTTTCACGCAAATCTGATTTACGGATTGAAAGTTATGACTAAAACAGTCAAACAATGATCATATAAGCATATAACACACCAATCAGGCAGCACATAGCACATACCACGTAAGGTATTTGATAAAAATAATTTTCCAAAAAAGGTTCGGGGTTAAAAAGGATTTTTCTAACATCTAATAGGAATTTTTGAACATTCTTCGGGATTAAAATATGTAAAAGAATCATTTTATAAATGAATAACAATGTTCAAATACCCGAAAATGGCTTTAAAATCATTTATAAATAATTTTCGAGCATTGAACATAATTTAAAAAAATATTTTAAAGCTCGAAACTATTTTTTGGAATTTTTAAATTAAAAAATTAATTAAATTCAAATAAATAATCAATTAAAAATTATTATTAAATAATTAAATTATTTAATCAAATAAAATTTAAATTAATTGACCAATTACATAATTAAATATTAATTAAAATTAATTAATTAAATAATTCAGATTTATTTCTGACTTTATAATTAATTAAAATGAATTTTGGAATTAAAAATAAATTTTAGGAATTAAAAATAGATTTTTGAATTACCTTTAAATAAGAAAACCACAAAAACAGTTTTATTAAAATGAAATAGAAGCTGAGTAGATCAAACTCGGGTCAGAAATAAACCCAACTGGTCAAAAAAACCAGTGAACTGCCCAATTTCCGGTGGGTCTTGCCAGACTCCGGCGATTGAAAATCTCTACATTTATTTGTATTTTTGACCTGAAATTACACTCCCCCTGACCCTAGGAACTCAAACCCATCACCAATCAACACAAACAACAATCTCAATACAAAATCCGGCGAAAATCACCATAAAAACCGGCGAACTCGAGGTTTTCCGGCGACTCAATCCCAGAACCCATTGGCCTTCAAACCAACATCAACAATTCATTTTTATACGATCTACACACTAGTACAAATCAATTTTACTAATAACCCTTAGAACAGAAACCCCCAATTTTCAATTAAGAACATTCAAAGAACATAAACCCTAATTTTCTTAATTCGAGAATCAAACACATATTTCTCTATGATATGATGCTCAAAATCAGTCATTTAATATATCAAATTGACCAGAATTCAAATATCTACAACATGAAATCATCAAAACACATAACAAACATCAAAAATCAAAAATTCCTAATTTCATCCAATTAAATTCGAATTTAATTAAAAATATAGAAAATCACCGTATGATTATGGAGTAATATAGTTGATAAAACTTGAATCTACTCGTCGAGAGTTTCATTTTGGTTACTCATACACCAAGAACGGACTTCGATAACGCCTTCGAATCCTCAATTAATTATGAAGAACATGATGAATATTAATATTTTCTCTGGATAATTATATAATTTATTGTATATTTGTGTTTATATGTACAAAATAAAGTATTGTAAGGGCTATTTATATTTACGGAATACTAGTACCCCGTTGAATCATATCGGATATAAAAATAGAATATTTAATAGCTAAGTACTAATAAAACTGATCCAAATTTGTATCGGTTTTAGGATAAACATCAAAATCGGGCTTTTAAATAAAGTTTTGGAGTTTAAGCTTTTGGTTACACATACCACAAGAAGATAATATCGTATTTTAATCAAAATATCTCGTATATTGAAAATATCTATTTTACCGGTTTACCGGAATGAAAATAATATCGTAAAATTTATACCGGAAATCGTACAGATAAATCTTTACCCCGGATTGAAAAAGTCAAAACACAGAAAATGCTCGGAATAATCAAGTTAGGCTAGAAATGAGTTTTCCCGTAACTTCCGGATAGCAAAAACGTAAAAACCGTTGAAGTTGGACGGTTACCGAATAATTAAAATAATTAATAATCTATAAATAAATTATAAAATCATATAATGACATGTAAATTACTAGAAAAATATTAAAATAATCTCTACCTCATTCTGGGAATATAAAAATAAAATTCACAAATTTTATCACATATAAACTACCAAACACAGATACCAATTAACACATAATTCACCAAAATTTATATAATAATCATATAATATTCATTTATTGGAAAAAATAATTACAGGATATATCCCGGATTTTACATCTTTCCCCCTTTAAAAGGATTATATCCTTAGAATCTCTTAAGTAAACAAATGAGGGTACTTTTCACACATATCTCTTTCTAACTCCCAAGTTGATTCTTCAATCTTTGGATTTCTCCGTAATACTCTTACTAAATTTATAAATTTTTTTCTCAATACTTTCTCTCTTCTTTCTTGAATCTCTATTGGACTCTCAACATAGGACAAATCTACCTGAAGTTCTATCAGCTCATACTCTATCACATGCGTAGAATCTGGATTATACTTCTTAAGCATTGACACACGAAATATGATATGAATATGCTCCATATGCGGGGGTAACGCCAGTTCGTATGCTAATTTTCTGATACATTTCAAAATTTCAAAAGGTCTAACTTATCTAGGACTCAACTTTCCCTTCTTTCCAAATCTAGACAATCCCTTCCATGGCGATACCTTTAGCAATACTAGTTCTTCATCTGCAAACTTCATGTTTTTTCTAGCTTGATCCGCGTATTTCCTTTGACAATTTTGTGTTGCAATTAACCTTTTCTGAATAACTTTGATAACTTCCTTCGTTTGTTGTACCAAGTCCGGTCCAAGTATCTTACATTCTCCAACTTCATCCCAATATACTGGTGATCAACATTTGCATCCATATAGAGCTTCATAGGAAGGCCTTCTGATACTGGTGTAGTAACTGTTATTGTAAGCAAATTCTACTAAAAGAAAATGCTCATCCGAATTTCCTTTAAAATCGATGGCACAAAAACGTAATATATCTTCAATAGTCTAAATCTTTCTTTCACTATGGCCGTCAGTCTGGGATGATAAGTTGTACTCATGTTCAACTTGGTTCCCAAACATTCCTGAAAACTTCTCCAGAAACTTGAATTGAATCGTGGATCTCGGTCAGATACAATAGACACAGGGAGTCCTGACGAACTATTATTTTCTTCAAGTACATGTGAACTAACTTGTCCAATGAAAATCTTTCATTAATAGACAGAAAATGAGCTGACTTGGTTAGTCTTTCCACTATAACCCAAAAAACGTCATGGTTTGCTTTTGTTCTTGGTAATCCGACTATAAAATTCATAGCAATATGCTCTCATTTCCGCTATGGAATCTCTAATGGTTATAATAACCCACTTGGTCTTTGATGCTCTACTTTAATTCTTTGACATGTATAACATCCACTAACCCATTCTGCAATGACATGTATAACATCTACTAACCCATTCTGCAATCTCTCTCTTCATATCTGGCCATCAATAGTCCTTCTTTAAACCTATGTACATCTTGGTACTCCCTGTGTGAATCGAATACTTAGAATTACGGGCATCGTGTAGAATTTCATTCTTTAACTCTGTCACTGGTGGAATCCAAATTCTGGAAGAAAATCGTAGAATACCTTGATCATCTTTATGAGTGCATAACTATTCTCCTGCCAAATTGTTGACATCCTGATCCATTATCTCCTCTTGGCATTTCCTTATCTTCTCTAACAACTCTGACTAAAAGGTCATAATATACATCTTCACTTCTGATAGTTTATAAACTCTGACTTATAATTCCAGCTTCTGAAATTCCTTATATATCTCCTCTGATACAGTCAACAAATCTTATCTCTCATTCCTGCTCAACGCGTCTGCCACTACATTTGCTTTTCTTGGGTGATAGTTAATTGTGCAATCATAATCCTTAATTAACTCTATTCATCTTCGTTGTGTCATTTTAATTTCCTTCTGTGTGAATATATATATCAAACTCTTATGGTCCATAAAAATCTCACACTTTTCTCCATATAGATAATGTCTCCAAATCTTCAAGGCGAATACTATTGCTGCCAATTCCAAGTGATGAGTAGGATACTATTGTTAATGAGGTTTCAATTTTTTAGACGCATATGTAATAACTTTACCATGCTTCATCATAACACAACTTTATCCCTTATGAGAAGCATTATTATAAATTACATACTCTCCTTGATCATCTAAAAGTGACAAAATAGGTGCTATGATCAATCTCTTCTTTAACTCCTGAAAACTTTCTTCACACTTCTCATTCCATATAAACTTCTCGTTCTTCCTGGTAAGCTTCGTCAGAGGTGTTACAATCTTCAAGAAATCTTGAACAAATCTTCGATAATATCCTGCAAATCCTAAAAAACTTCTCACTTCTGTTGGTGTTTTTTTCCTCTCCAGTTCTTAACAGCTTCAATCTTTGTTGGGTCCACTTTGATTCCTTCATTACTGACTATATGTCCTACGAATTGAACTTCCAGTAACCAAAACTCACACTTTGAAAACTTAGCATACAACTTCTCCCTTCGCAAAATTCCCAAAGCTATCCTTAAATGTTCTCCATGGTCTTCAGTTGACTTCGAGTAAATCAAGATATCATCTATAAACACAATTACAAACTTATTCAAATACTTCTTAAGAATTCTGTTCATTAGATCCATAAATGTTGTTGGTGCATTGGTCAATCCAAAAGCCATTACTAGGAATTTATAATGACCATGCCTAGTTTTGAAAGCTATTTATGGTACATCCTCAGGTTTAATCTTCAATTGATGATACCCGGATCTCAAATCAATCTTAGAAAAGTACTTTTCTCCTTTTAACTGATCAAACAAATCGTCAATTAGAGGTAACAGATACTTGTTCTTGATAGTAAGCTTGTTGAGCTCCCGATAGTTGATACATAATCTCATGCTCCCAATTTTTTTTCTTAATAAATAACACAGGTGCACCCGATGGGGATACATTAGATCTAATAACTCCTTTTTCCAATAATTCTTGCAATTGCTTCACTAGTTCCTTCATTTCAAATGGCGCCATTCTGTATGGGGCCTTAGGTACGGGTTCCTTTCCAGGTGCTAAGTCGATTACAAACTCAATTTCTCTATCTGGAAGAAGTCCTGGTAACTCCTCTGGAAACACGTCTAGAAACTCATTGACCACTGGAATATCTTGGAGTTTTGTTGGCTCCTGACTTCTATCTACCACATAAGCAATATAATGCTCGCATCCTTGTCTCAGTAACCTTTTAGCTTGAATCGTCGTCAAAAACTTCTTTGCTTGCCTTTGACCTCTAAACGTCACTATTTTCTCATCCGACATCTTCAGAATTACCTTCTTATTATGACAGTCTATCTGAGAATCACGCTTAGATAGCCAGTCCATTCCTAGAATAACGTTAAATTCTCTTAACTTAAATGGTATCAAATCAGCATAAAACTTATTGCCAGAAATCTCAATCTCGCAATTGGTACAAACTTGGTTAAGAGAAACACGTTCTTGATTCACTAGTTCTACAGTCATAATCACATTTAACCATTCAACTTAGAAATTCAACTTATCAATAAAATCTTGAGAAATAAATTATCGAGTTGCTTCTGAATCTACTAATACTTTAGCACATAAGGGATTCACAGTAAGCGTACCTGCAACCACATATGTATCCTGAATAGCATCTTTCACAGACATATCATAGACTCTAGCTCTTGGAGGCTCATTCACTATCAGAGTAGATCCAATGATTTTCAGCGCATTACTAACTAGGGCTGGTGTTTTATAATCCTTCTCTATATGCCCTGGTTTCCCATACGTAAAATATGTAAACCCAATTGCTGGAACCTTGCCTGCTTCATTCCTGGTAGGTTGATCCCTATTTATTTTCTCTCTGGATGGTTGATTCTGGCACTTCCTTGAATAGTGTCCCTTCTGATCACGTCTTTAACATACTATATTCTGTTTATTACAACTCTTTGAATCTATCCCAAGTAATAGCATATGTACCTTTCAATGTCTTAACAGTCTCCCACCAATAGGTGCCTTCATTCTTCAGGTAGTAACTTGCAAACTCCATTTTATATTCCTCTCTCACCTTAACTAAAGCAAATGACTTCTCCATCTCCTTCAACCAAACTCTTGCTTCACTTGGATCTAAAGAACCTTTGAACTCTGGTGGATTCACCGCCTGGAAAGTCTTAAAATTTACCTGGGGATTGGCTTGTCTCTGTTGTTGTTGAGTCAGGTTAACTATTTTTTGGGTCAAGATCTGAAGAATTTGGGCCACAATAGGGTCTATGGGATTTTGATTTGCATTTTAGTTATTGTTGTCTTTGTTGTTATTGTTGGTTTCTTCATTTTGGGTGGTAGAACTGGTGTTTCTTCTAGGAGGCATCTTCTGTAAAGAATCAAACAACTTATTTAGTCTTTAAATCAAATCCTTTTTACAAAATGTTTTTATAAAATAGAAGTTTATATTTTTGAAAACATTTTCAATTATTCAACTAAGTAAATTGCATTCTTCTTCATAGAGTGTAAACAATCAAGGGAAAGGGTATATGTTATCACAAAAGATTATAACTTGTGTTGTAAATAAAACAGGTGCAGTATTGTAAATGACAATGTTGGAAGAGAAAAGATACTGATATATATATAAATATATATATATATATATATCAAAGTTGGTAGTACAAGCGTGAAACGCTTCAATAAAAGCTAAAGTACAACAGACATACCCACTAGTCAGCAAGTCTAGTCTATATATACAAAGCAAAAGTCTGCTGATATCATACTACAACAATAATATACATATAACATTTATCATAATAACACTGACATCTAACTCCAAGGAAACCCTAGTCCTTCAAGCTCCTCAAGCTCCTCCAAAACCCCTCTGGCCCACTCCACAAGATAATCAGGGGTGGTATACTCACAAGTAGCCCCATGTAACCTGGCAGAAGCTACCCTCCAGAAGACATGAATCCTCTCTCTGAGCTCCCTCCCACCTTTCTCGATATCTCTGGTACTTAAAATATGTTATAGCTCTCAAATCTTTCCCAAGAGGGTCTGTTGCTCCATAAGATTGGCCTCAAACTGATGGTATGGAACAGGGTGTGGGGTAAACTGAAAAGCTGCACTCACAGCTGAATGTTCGGTAGAACGAGAATTAGCAGGTGGGGGTCCTCGAATAGGTGGTCACACATCAAGGGGTGGTGAAATAGCTCGAAGAGGTGCATCCGTCACTACAGGGGGTAATATAGCTAGCACTGATGGAAGAACAGGGTATGGATCAGATCTGGGTGGGGATGGTTGTCCACGAATAGAAAGCTCTGAATGATTATATGTTACAGGGATAATAGGATCTGCCATAGCTATTATCTGAAAATCAACACTGCAAGATAAGAATCTCAAATCGCAATTAGAATCATACCAAAACCTACTATAAAGTCGCACTCAACCTCTCGATGTCCTATCTTTGTATCGCTTATCTCTAATCATAACGCTCTACCCAAACCCGAAAATCTAGGCTTTTATTATTGACTTATAACTTGTAGATCTCATACCAAACCTGTGACGCCCTCCAAATCTGGGTCAGAGATTTGGGGTTTACAACACACACACACATATAATACAACCTGTATATGAAATAATATATGCAATGACCCTACACTAATCAATCACGGATCGCAACAGGTTAAAGTATAAAACAAGCCACAACCTTAACTTTTATTACATCATACCAAATCCCAACTAGTTTACCTTACAACTGATAATAAAATATTCTTACAAACTTGTAAAACTCAAAACTAAAGCATAAAGCTCCTGCTAGCTCGTTTCATCACTCAATCTGGAATCCTAGCTCGAACACTGGTCTGGGGATCCTCGCTACCAACAGTATCCTTCTTAACTGGAAAAAGAACATAAAAATGATCGCAAGAGTAAGCTAACTAGCTCAGCAAATTATATAACAATAACTGAGGATAAGCAATGATCAAATAAAATGATTCAGAAGAATCAAGTTTCTTGTTAAGCAATTATTAGAATTGGATATTCATTTGTAATTTTAAAAATGAAGGTTAGGCTATTGATCAGTCACGCACTAACCCCGAGCAAGGTACATAACTCTGCTCTATATATACTGGATCCAAGGCACATATTGGCTTAATACGACCACGAATATGGTCTGACCATGAATCTGGTCCACATTTAGAAAACCATCCAATTATATAACAATTCAATATGATAAACAATGTAATGCAATAAAACAAGATCATAATTAACATTGATAATACATTTTTCTCAATGCATAATGCAATTTATGAATATCGTAGAGGTATATCAAGGTATGTATGAGGATTGGCTTCAATCCTTTAAAAGAAACGGGTAATAGATGAACAATAATTTAATGGTTATACAAGGTTTAGTTCTCTGATGTTACTAGGTATTGTAGAATGTATAAGTTTATGTATGTTCAAGCAATTATGTTTCAATGTTTGGTGTAGGGTGTGAATGTATGATTCTGTATCTGGGAATTCAACAATCAATGGTTCACAATAAATAAGGCTTACAGTTCAAGTATCAATGATATAGTTAGGGTTTAGCGCTAAGCAATTCAAAGCACTTGCAATATAAAACAAAAACTATTCAGGGTACTTGCAACATTTCACAGAAGGTTCAGAAATACTTGCATTATCTCAACTAATTTCTAACTTCAATTGCACTCATCTATCGGTTCTTGTAATATTCCGTATTTTTAGAATTATTATAATTATTATTTGCATATATATGTGTGCTTTTATGATTTAGAAGGAATAAAATGGTGGATATTTTAATCCTGTTTGACGAATTCGTGTATTAAATGGTAATGTGTGCTAATTGTTAAGTGTTATATCGATCCTTGTTAATTTCTAAAAATATTTACTTAAATGTATTATTTTCAAAAGTTTATTTGAAAACCGATCATTTTATTGATATCGGTAAATTGAGTTTGTTTAATAATATTAGGGATTAGATGGATATTCTGTCTGCTATGTGTTGTATGTAATATTATTTATTAAAATTTGAAATATTCTGAGAATTTTAAAATTATTTTGGGAATTTTTGGGATTAATTTTACCCGCGCGATAAATCGTTTAATTGTTAAAAGCGGGTATAAATTGCATTTCAAAATTTATTTTAAAATTACAAAATTTATGTTTTTATAAACTTCGGGATATTTGTAACATTTTAAGGCTATTTTCGTGATTTTCTGAATTTGTTTCAAGTGCAGCTCGTTTCGTTAATTGTAAAATGCGGGTATGTTGCACAATTCAAAAATGCTTTAAAAATTATGAAATTTTTATTTTATTAGTTTTTGATTATTTTGGGAATTTTAAAATTAATTTTGAATTATTTTGATTTATTTTTATCGGTAAAGTATATTGTTAAATTACGGATGCGGGACGGAATCAAGGCACACAGGTTTATGTGTCAAGTCATTGGACATGTGTTTAATTCTTAAAAATTTATTGATGTGTGGCAACTGGCAATGCATGAGAAAAGAAAAAAAAAGAAAAGAAAACCAGATCATCGCCTCAAATGTCACTATTTCCTCTGCCTCTCTCTCCTGTTGCCCCCCCCCTCCACCCGCCTCCGCCATCCACCCCCCCCCATATTTTTTTTACCCAGTCAAATCCTCCCGTCCCCCTTTTCCCTTTTCTTTCTCCCCAGTTTCCTTCTCCCTCTTTCTGTCTCTCCTCTTTCTCGTATATTGATATATTTTTAATTTTCAAAAATTCATATTTTACAAACCGTTCGTCCAAATTTCAATTATTATATATATAAACGATCAGCGCTTCGATACCTACACCAAGGTATATATTTTGCAAGATTTTGAGGAGATAATTTGCGGGGTATATTTCCGTTATATTTCCGTTTTAATTTATTTTCGGGGCATAGAAAAGGAGTTTGACGTTGTTGATTACTCCACATGGCATCTCAGCGTGTATATATCTATCGCTATTAATTTCGGATTTTTCTGGAGATATTTTCCGGACATCATATATTCTCTTCGGGGTGATCAGAATTTATTTTGGGTAACGATTTCGAAATTCCGTTTGCGTACTTGTGTATATTATAACATGTTAGTGTTTATATATTTATTTCGTAATTTTTAGAAGTGGTTTTAGAAGTCACTTTTGACCGTGTTATTCATTTCTTGAGTGTTTATACGCGTAAATATAAATTATTGTGTTGATTGTTGTTGGTTGTGTCGATATGATATCGACTGGCAGTCCGAGAAATAGAGGAGGTGCTTTGAAGCAATCAATGATTCTTTAATCTGATTGATTTGAGTAGTAGTTGCTTCATGAGCTGTGTGTAAGGATCTAACAACTAAAGTTGATGCTTTCAAATGATTGAGTATATCAGGATTTGTAATCTTATGTTCTGTTATTTCCAGATGTGCAACAACTTTTTGTTCTGGAAATAGGATATGTATTATCTTTCCAATGAGCATTCCAGAGATTATCAAAATAATCTTTTTCTTTCGTAGCATCTAACTCTTTCATTTTCTGTTGTCTCACATGCATAGGCATATCTTCAGAGAAGAAAAGATCATCCTCAGGATCTATAATAGCATTCGAAATATTAGCTTCTTCACCATCATTAGATTCTTCAACATCAACCGGATTTTGCACTAATTGCTGAACTTCATCACCAGCTTCAGCATGTAGAATAGAATTAGAAATTGGTGTGGTATGTGATCCAGTAGTTTCAAAAGCTTCCACACCTTCAGCAGTTAACTCCACATCTTCAAGTATTGTAGATAAATGAATTAATGCTTCGAGATTAACTTCCAGAACCTCAGTTCCTGTAACATGCTGTGGTGATTCTGAAATGGATGAAACTTTATGAATGGACTGTTGTGCTAATACATCTTCAGCAACAACAGGAATTATCTCAGGTGATGGTAAAGTAGAGTAAATGGACTGTTTTTCAATAAAAACAGGGATTGTCGCATGCGGTGGAATAGTAGAATGTATGGACTGCAAGAAAGTATCAGTACTTAGACTTTTATGGAGATTAATAGCCCTTGGTACATCAGAGTTTTCTTGAGATTCAACAGATTATTGTTCAGCATATGTTTCTTTAGTACTCTGAGCACCTGTAAACATATAGCAATTAAAACTTAATCTCTCTATTCTTTTAAAGTAGTCTCACTACTCCTCACACCACACATCTCATAACTTTTAAGAGTCAGAGCTTCCTCACAAGGATTACTAAATCATAATTCTCATCTACCTCTCCTTTTTTTCATGAAGGATCTTGCCTCTCTTAAATTCTGTTTTTCTCTCAATCTTTTCACACATCTCACAGAAAAAGGCTCAGAAAGATTGTCCTACAGAATTAAGAGGTGGCTAAAGAAGGATGATATGTGGTCTTACAACTAGAGGTAGTCCTTAAATGAGGTCTAGAAGTAATCATACCAACAGGATTTATATTATGAAAAATAAATGTTGAAAAGACTGAATCAGTATTTAGAATAAATGCTGATAAAGTAATATCAGAATTTATACCTTTTGAATACACAATTAAGCTCACAGTTGATATTGTGGTTATGACAGTTGTTGTTCATCAATATTGAGAACCTCCATTTGAATTGGAGAGGATTTTATCAGGTTACTGTCATGTACTATGATCTCAAACCTTGTTCTTCTTGCAAAGAACTAACACTTAAATGTGTTTATTGAAAGCTATCACAGAGTCTTCAGTAAAAACTGATGAAACCTCTATGTCTCCGTTAGTATCATTAAGATCTAACTAAGCAAGTAGTCTCTAACCAACTAAATGTTGTTTCTGAGTGGTGAGCACAATTCAAGAATTATGTCACTTGTTTTTTGGAAATATTTGAGAAAAGAATTCAAGTGTTTCAATTGTGAGAAAAAATTTAAGATTTAAGATGTGTAATCTTAAGAAATGAGGGTGAACAACTTTCTTGATGAGAAAAAAAAAGTTTCAAAGAATTTGGATAGAATACAACACTCAAAGATTATAATTCTTGTAAATCGGAATTAAATCTTTCATAAATTCTTTCTTTAACAACATTTACCTCCTGTAATGTGCTTAATCTGTACTGAAGTGATCACATGAACTTAAACAGAGATTAGTTTATTCACATGCACTATTAAAACATCTGAAGTTAAGCATGCAGTATTGATTTAGATATCAACAGTTAAAAAGCATTCAATCACACACAAGATATTAAGAAATTAGTCAAATAGATAGCAAAGAAGATAAAAATATTTCATTAAATATGAAGAAGATGAATACAAAGCAGAATCATAAAATAGTCCTAACACAAGTTAGAAACTATTCCCAGAAACTATCTCATCTTCAACTTTTTCAAAGCTTCTTGCTTCTTCATGGCTCGTCGGTGATAAATCCCCGAGATAGTCTTTGCAAGAGAGATAATTTTCTCTTGCAACTCAAGAGCTTCAAGTCTCTGCTGCTCAGCCTCATTGGCTAAGCGTTCATCCTCAAGAGTAATTTCCAACTGAAACAATTGGAGATCCACTCTTTGATCACTAGACAACTCCTCGTAAATTGATGATGGAATATCATGAGGACTAAAGATTTGATTGTTAATCTTAACTCTATGTCCCCAGGGGTCATAATAGACATTACCCTCTTCAAACTTGAAAGTTGTATAGTAAGTTCCAGCAATAGTACGAGTATAAAACAAATGTTGAGCCATGAACATTTGAGAAGTTGAAAAGTTGTGTTCAAGAAGACTTGAAATATGAGTGTTTGAAGTGAAAGGTCAGTGAGAAGTTTTGAGAGTGGTGGGTTTTATTTATAGAAGAAAAGTTAGAAACTGAAGAGACATTTTGATTAACCATATAATAATTAACCATAATGCAAATACACGGTTACGCGTATCTAGGTAAACAAAAAGTAATCTCTCTCTTCAGATTCCTATTCCCAATGTAAATACTCAAGTATTACAAGATACTCGCATCAATAGCTAACCCATTTAAGCAATTAAAAGATATTCCATTATCTCACTGAATAATTAAAAATATTGCTTAACCATTTATTCTGAATAAATTCAAAATAATCAATGAAGTATAACAATCAATCATGTTTTGGTCATTATCAGTATTTTAATTACGACTATCAGGACTTATCAGTCAAAACTGGGTTGACCCATATCAGAATTTATCAACTACTGATAGAACCTATTAATCAAAACAAGTTTAACTAATAATAGAGCATGTAAGCATGATCAGTAGTTCAACATGCAGTTTTCACACAAAATCATTTAGCACAATTTGCATGTTATCATGGCATCAACATTTAGCACAAGAATCAAGATCTAACAAGTACTGGCAAATAATAAGATACCATGTTTCAATAATATCAGCAATCTTAATTATCAGAGTTTAAGAATTATCCTGATATCATTCCCAATTCATTCACCAGTCTTGTGAAAGTAGCTTCACAGAGAGGCTTGGTAAATATATCTACTACTTGCTGATCTGTTGGAACAAAGACCCATCCCACTGTATCTATTTCCACATGTTCCCTTATAAAATGGTACCTGATATTGATGTGCTTAATCATTGAATGTTGCACTAAAATAACAAGTCCTTGACACTTTACTTCTAAAGTAAGAATTACTCAATTCTAACATAGCCAATTAATTTATTTTTATATTTATTAATTTATTTTTACATTTTTATGTCTTAGCTGAGGAGATAATAGGGAGCAATGAGTTTCCAAACTGCTAACGTTGTATTGTGATGGCACATGGAGTTGGAGGATGAAATAATTATACAAATGGCTTAACCATTTATTTGCTTGGTTTAGGTAGGAACATAATATTTTAGCTCCACACATATTCACTTCTTTCTTATTAGCCTGGCATGTGTTACTTATTCATATGAGTCTAAGAAATTTTTTACTAATAGAAATATATAAGTCATAAGTAGGAATTTACAGCTTTTTCTATTCAAATTTGAAAATCAGTCGGACCTGAAGTTTAACTTGGTGGAAATTTGTTTCACGGTTAATGAAAATCAAAACCTTAAACTCATGTTTTAGTGTTTAGATTATCAATTTAATTGTGTTGAGTAAGAACTTCATTTCCTTCTGGTGGATAAATCAAATACATCAAAACGTTTGACATTCCATATCATTCTCATTCCCATTAATCATCATTTTCATTCTGGATTCTCATTCCCATTCTCATTACATCCGAGCGCCTCCTTAAATTCGCCATACACTGTAGCTTAACATATATGTTATCGACTCATCGTAATTATGCTGGACAACTAGTATAAATTTATAAATTTCTGTTCAGTTGAGTTTACATATATATAAGTTTGAATAAATCCATTTTGCGAACAATGTAAAAATAAGGGCAAGTACAAGAGGTTAATTGCACACTTGATTATAATTGGAGTATCAAAGCCAAAAAGCAAGCAAACCAATTAGGGAATTTAATGGAATACAAAATGCTTCAAAAATCAACTACTTAAATATAGTACTTGCAAGAGGACAGGATGATTTGGTAGCTAAACTTGTACTACTACAAGATATTATCATCCAGTTGATAAGAAATGAATACGTATTGCATGTTTGAGATTAATCTATGATCAACAATTCTTGTGCATGATCACAGATGGCGATATCTAATGTAAAAAATAGTAGGGGGGGTAGACAAGTTAGTTTATAGCTTTTCTGGTATATTGCGTACGTGGGAACTGGGGACAGAGTTGAATTCGGCATAACTGCTTCAATTACAAAAGCTTGCTTCTCTTGGTGCATTAGCTGAAAACAAAGCACACATACTTGAAATTTAAAAGAGTAAGTTGAATTCCTAATACGAGATAAGTTATGTTACAATAATTGTCGTTCAAGGACTCCGAACTTTGTTTATAGCTTAATATGTTGCAACAATCATCATTCAGGAACTCGGACCTTTGTTTATAGCTTCTGACTTGGGAAACATTGTTTTATTTTCTTTAATGTTCTTGTTGACCTTTGTCTGTCATCAAACAACAACATCTTTATCCTGCTCATATAAACTTAAATACAACATACACTTACTCTACATTCTGAGTTTTTAATATTCTCCAATTTTTCAATAAAACAGTAGTTAGGTGCTCTTAAAGATAGCAATGGAGATTTGCTGACAAGGGTTTTTTCTCTACTCCCTCATCTCATAAAATTATCACCTTTTCAGAAAAACCATTAATACTTGAGATCAAGTACCCAAAATACATAGTTACTGCACAGTCTTCATTCCTCAACACAACTAAACAGTTTCCATAATCCTCTGCATGCAAAACAACCAGTCTAATGAGTCAAACACTGGCCTTCTGTTTTCTTCATTTTCCTTCATCACTTTCATCTTTAGTTTGCTGAAACTTTGTCAAACAAACATAGCAACATTATTGTCAAAACACTTGTTTCTTCAACCATTGTTTCTTGTTCTATATCTTTTCATTATTTGTAGCTCTGTTGTCTGCAAGAATTCATCATCAAACACTAGTACTTTATATGTTCTTCTTGAACTGAGACAATCAGTTGTAGATGACCCCCAAAATGTACTCCAAGACTGGTCTGTAAGAAATCCAAATTTTTGTACATGGAGAGGGATTTCTTACGGAAGAGACCCTAAAGATGGCTCACTGCATGTTATGAGTTTAAATCTTTCTGATTCTTCACTTCCTTGATTGACAATTAATACGCACTGGAGACATTGGGCAAAGTAGCAGTTAAGCAAAAAATGATATCCCTGGGCAAACTAGTAGAGTAGAAGGATTAGTACTATTATTGACATTCAGAACTACTACACTACTTACAGCATAATTTGTCAACTTGCATAGCATTTATATTTCAACT